>NC_091295.1:20099272-20216772 GCF_038502225.1 Cherax quadricarinatus | reverse complement strand
GAAGATTCATATTCAAATTTTTATTTCTTCGCATAGATTTTTTTTTTATTATTGTTTACAAACCAGACGCTGTGTAGCCCTTGTGGCTTAGCGCTTCTTTTTTATTATAATAATAATAATTTGCATAGATTTATGTTATAAGATATTGCTAAGCACAAAGAAAGCATGCCTGAGAATTTTGGGCAGACTAATCTTAATGCTTACAGATTACTTAAAACTAGACATAGGTTACGAAATTGTAAATTTTAAGTCCCACTTGCCTTAACCAAATTACTTGTAGATAATAATTCAGATAATGCCCTGTAAACCTCCTGCAGGTGATTTACTCAAATAATAATAATAATTTTTCAATTATGTTGGTTTGGTTCTACTGTCATCTGCAGCGCTGTGTGACCCTGGTGGATTTAACGTTTAGCTTTGATTTATTTATTTATTTTTATTTGGACATGATACATAGTTGTACAAAGAAATATAGTGATTGGGTGTCCATGCCAAAAGCCCCTTAATAATAATGTATTGTCTATTATTATTATTATTATTATTATTATTATTATTATTATTATTATTATTATTATACTGCCGAAAATTGATCATTTATTACATACCATAGGACCCTTGTGGGTTTAGCGTTTAGTTTTGATTTGATAACATGCCATAACGGCAGTAAATTCAGTAAAGACTAGAAGCGTAAACATAAGAGGAACCCCGGTACAACACAGTCACTGGCTTGATGCCGGTGAGGGTTCTTAATCCAAGGAATTGGTCCTGTCCTTCCCTTCTATGGATTAAACCTGATTGCTTCGTTTTTTCCCAGATGTGTATGACCCCTCAAATGTTAATCGTTTCATTGTGTCCACCTTAGGTTAATAATCAAAACTCTAATTCTTCTCTACCAAACTTATTAAAGCCGCATAGCATGAACTAGTAGACTAGACAGTTTTCTTGTATTCATTGTAACTCGCCTAACGACCATATGTACAATTACTGCACTGTTATTGCCTTATTAAGCTTAAGTTAGTTTTAAGTTTGCCCGAAATGCTCTGCATATAAAGGGGCTTTTGGAATGTACACACAATTGTTATACTCCTTTGTACAAACATGTATCATGCTGAAATAAAATTATTATTATGATTATAGTAAAACGTGATTATGTGAACTACAGCAAAACGTTGACTTTTGGTTTAAAGATAAATTTCCTTTGGCTTTTCAAACTCCCAATTGTGCTATAACGAAAATTTTAAGTCTGGGATGTAATTATAAGATATGAAGTGTACCACAAGTGTGTTATGAATATTTAGTAATTCTTAATGTTTTTTTCAAGGCGATGATATTTAAAGAATATGCCCTTCAGGGAGATGCTCTTCAAAGAATATGCCCTTCAGGGAGATGCTCTTCAAAGAATATGCCCTTCAGGGAGATGCTCTTCAAAGAATATGCCCTTCAGGGAGATGCTCTTCAAAGAATATGCCCTTCAGGGAGATGCTCTTCAAAGAATATGCCCTTCAGGGAGATGCTCTTCAAAGAATATGCCCTTCAGGGAGATGCTCTTCAAAGAATATGCCCTTCAGGGAGATGCTCTTCAAAGAATATGCCCTTCAGGGAGATGCTCTTCAAAGAATATGCCCTTCAGGGAGATGCTCTTCAAAGAATATGCCCTTCAGGGAGATGCTCTTCAAAGAATATGCCCTTCAAGGAGATGCCTTTCAAAGAATATTCTCATCAAGAAAATGCTATTCATAGAATATGCCCTTCAAAGAATATGCCCTTCAAGGAGATGCCCATCAAAGAATATGCTCTTCAAGGAAATGCTTTCCAAAAAATATGCCCTTTAAGGAGATGCTCTTCAAATAATATGCTATTCAAGATGCCCTTCAGAAAGGATGTCTTTAGAGATGCCTTTCAGGGAATGCACATAGGTGGTTATGCGTTATTTACAGTGAGCAAAGTCAGGGCATTTTTCCAGAATGGTTGGTAATATGCCTTTATGGATATAATACTTTGATATTTCCTGACCATTTGCGCGCGAGTTAACTCTGAATTTATTAATTTTATCACATTCCAGTAGTTCGTCTGGAAAAATTTACGTTTAGTTATATCTAAGTTAGCTGGTGATGCTGACGCAACCTACCGGAGATACTTGTAACCCAACCGAAGCCGGTATTGACATTCAAGAATACCTTGCTAAAATATAAGGTAATATAAAAAAGTCAGAACCACATATAAGCTACATTGTAATATTTTTGCGACTTAATTCATGTCTGCATAAATAACTCATTGACTGTAACCAGATATAAATATGTAAATAGCTCATTATCACTGTAAATTGTTTAGCTATAAAAACTTTGGGGCCTAATCCCTGGATCCATTAAAATGATGTGCCGCTGTAATCTTTTGACTACCCCCCACGGGATGGGTATGTGGTGCTTAATAAAGATATTAAACTAACAATTCCAGGAAATCGAGGCAACCAATTCCCTGGATCTTACCTGATTGCCTTCACCTTTCCCACTCCACAGCGCTGTGTACTGTATATCCATCAAGGGAGATGCTTTGATACTGGTGAGGGGCTCTTGATCTAAAGTGGTACACACATTCTTTCCTGCCTTGAACCTAACCTAATTGCCTTTTATTCGTTAGGTGTTGTATAATCCCTACGGAGTCAGCGCGCCCTCTCTCCTTCCCATGAATGGAATAATTGTGTTGGCTCGAGACGTAGTGCTTTTGACTGACATCTGAAGGACCCAGGATGAGTGTAAACGTTGCCCCTATTCACATAGTGAATAGGTACCAGCGTGTTAGCCGACTGTCGTATCCTGGAAAGATCAAAGAACCCAGTAAAAATAAGCCACAGTGACCGACTTTCTTGGGTTATTCTGTGTTACAAATCGCCGAGTTAACAACTCTAATAACATTCATAAAGTTTTACATAGATCCAGGATAAGACCAGCTATGGGATCCCTGCTGGTTTAGCGGCTCACTTTGATGAAAATAAAAATATAATAACACTGACCTCTATATAAGCATTCAGAAATTCTTGACGCAGTAGCTCCGTAATCTATGTAGACAGGAATGTGTGAGCCTCCTTTATACTCTCAACACCTCTCAACAGCTTGTTACAAGGAGCCAGCTACTCTTGTTATAATACACTTATTGTTACCACTTACATGTTGCAAGCACCGTTTACTGTGACGAACTTTGTGGTAACGATAAGGTTGACTGTTAGCATTATACAGTGGTAGATCAGTAACAAGAGCAGATCAATACAAGGAGTGACAGCGACCTACTTCCCCTTCAGCCACACGCTGACTACCTTACTTGCAGCCTGTCCTCTTATCCTTGATTTATTTATTTATTTATTTATTTATTTGAACATGATACATAGAAGTACAAAGAAGTACAGTGGTTAAGTGCAACATGCCAAAGCCCCTTGTATGCAGAGCATTATGGGCAGGCTTAAAATTAACTTAAGATTAACTAAGCAATGATATATTCAGTGGTAAACATTATTGTAAACAAATAACAATTAAGCACAAATGAGTATTTCAAAGACAGGTCATATGGTCATTTACTGTGTTGCTGAGCATTCGGTAGAATGGAGTATTCTGTTAGGTAATGTAATTAAAAATAACAAAGTTTGATTGGGTCACAGGTTAAACATTTATGAGATACAATTATTCAGTATTTATTTAGTTGAGGGTGAGTAAGTGATTTTTAAGAATAGACTTGGATTTATAAACAGTGTTTCTTTTATATTCACAGGTAATGAATTCCAGATTTTTGGGCCTATTATGTGCATTGACTTTTTGCATAGTATGAGATGGACACGAAGAACATCAAAGAGTGATCTGTGCCTTGTGTTATGGTCATTGTTCTGTTGAGGTTGGTAAGGAGACGTTTGAGGGGAGGGTTTATATCCGAGTTAAGTGTTCTATGTATGTAGTAGGTACAATAATAAGTATGGATGTTTTGTATGGTGAGTAGGTTTAGTGTTTTGAATATTGGTGGAGTGTGCTGCCTGTAGTGGGAATTTGTTATTCTGACTGCAGCCTTTTGTTGGGTAATTAATGGTCTGAGATGGTTTATTGTTGTTGAGCCCCATGCACAAATTCCATAGGTGAGATAGGGGTAAATAAGCGAGTGATATAGGGGCAGGAGGGCTGACTGTGGAACATAGTACCGTATCTTTGATAGTATGCCTACGGTCTTGGAAATTTTATTGGAAATTTGTTGTACATGTGTTTGAAATTTGAGTCTGTTATCAAGGTGGATTCCTAAGAATTTTCCCTCTGTGAGCTTTGTGATAGGTGATCCGTTTATCATTATGTTAAGAGGGACATCTGTAGCTCTGTTACCAAACTGAATGAAGTAGGTTTTGTCAATGTTGAGAGTAAGTTTGTTAGTCATCATCCAGGTAGATATTTTCTGTAACTCGGTATTCACAGTATTGGCTAGCATGACTGGGCTCGGGTGAGAGAAGATGTATGTAGTGTCATCTGCAAATAGTGTGGGTTTGAGTAGTTGTGATATACATTTGGTAGGTAATTTATGTAAACGAGAAAGAGAAGAGGGCCAAGAACACTTCCCTGTGGGACACCAATTGTAATTGGCTGTGCGGAAGAGTTAAATTCAATTCAATTCAAGTTTATTCTCTATAAGGGTTACAATGTGGGGTTTACAGGTCTTGGGTATTGTGTGGTTTACATGTTATAAAATACTAATTACAGAGGGGGCCACTAGGACACCTAGCCTGGCTAGGCATTTCGAGCAGACTTAGATTAATTCTTAACATTAAATCCTTACAAATTATGGTATTAAGGCTAAGTGACTACATCATAATTTGTGAGTTTAGCAATGGGAATGCTTTTGTTTTGGCACAATACAAAGTGTCTATATTGGAGTATCATAGGCAAACTTATGACTAGTTAGGATTTATTATTTTAAGATTAAGATTAGTATTTCTGGGTTTATAGTCAGTGGGTGAGTGAGTGTAATTGAGAACCACCAGGTGGTTATCATGTAGTTAGTTATCGGCGTGGATCAGGGAGATAAGATGTTTTTTAACTGTAGTTTTGAAAGTGATGAATGTGTCTGCAGTTCTAGAGTTTTCAGGTAGGGTGTTCCAGATTTTAGGTCCTTTGAAATACATTGAATTTTTGCAAAGGTTTAGTCGAACATGGGGAATGTCATAGAGATGTTTGTGTCTGGTGTTATGCCTGTGGATCCTGTCACAACTATCAAGAAAGCATTTTAGGTCAAGGTTAATATTGGAATTTAAGGTCCTGTAGATATAGATTGCACAGTAGTAAGTGTGGATGTTCTGAACAGGGAGTAAGTTTAGATCTATGAAGAGTGGGGGGGGGGGGTGTTCCAGGGATGGGATTTAGTGATTATTCTTACTGCGGCTTTTTGTTGGGTTATTATTGGCTTTAGGTGTGTTGCTGCAGTTGAACCCCAAGCACAGATAGCATAGGTGAGGTATGGATATATAAGTGAATGGTATAGTGTGAGAAGGGCAGTTTGCGGTACGTAGTATCGTATCTTGGAGAGGATCCCCACCGTTTTGGATACTTTTTTTGTTATGTGTTGGATATGGGTGCTGAAATTTAGGTTGTTGTCGAGGTATAGGCCAAGGAATTTGCCCTCATTATGTCTGGCAATTAGAGTGTTGTCAATCTTAATGTTAAGTTGTGCAACACCTGCTCTGCTACCAAACATAATATAGTAGGTTTTGCCAGTGTTAAGTGTAAGTTTATTGGCTGTCATCCAAGTCGATATTTTGAGCAGCTCCTCGTTAACAATGGTGTTGAGGGTGGCAAGATTAGGGTGAGAGATGACATAAGTCGTGTCGTCAGCAAAGAGAATGGGTTTCAGGTGTTGGGATATGTTTGGAAGATCATTGATGTAAATGAGGAAGAGCAGGGGTCCAAGGACACTTCCCTGCGGAACTCCAGTATCAAGTGGCCGTATTGATGAGGCTGTCTTTAATGGTGACATACTGATACCCATTAGAAAGGTAGGATTTAAAATATGCAAGTGCATGGCCTCTTATACCATAGTGGTCAAGTTTGTTGAGTAGGATGCCGTGGTCTACTGTGTCAAACGCTTTTCTTAGGTCAATAAAAATTCCTAGCGGATATTCCTTATTTTCCAATGCTGTGTAAAGCAGGTTTAGCATTTTTATAATTGCATCATTAGTGCTTTTATTTTTCCTGAATCCAAATTGGCAGGGGTTGAGTATGTTTTGTGACATTATAAATGAATATAGTCTCCTGTGCACGAGTTTCTCGAAGATTTTGGATAGCAATGGTAAGTTTGATATTGGCCTATAGTTGTTTACGTCTGTAGGGTCACCACCTTTATGCATTGGTGTAACCCTTGCTGTCTTGAGTAGTGTCGGGAAAGTGCTAGTTTCTAGTAACTTGTTAAAAAGTAATGTAATAGCACATGAAAGGACATGGGCCGCTCGCTTGTACAATAATGGTGGGATGTGAGACAGATTCCCCGAGTTATTTTTAAGTGACTTTATGATTGCGGTGACTTCCATGGGCTCGGTACAAGATAGAAGGAATTTGGGAAATTCCCATCTAGGTAGTCCCCACCACGGGCATTGGTATGTGGGATTTTACTGGCGAGATTAGATCCTATGTTTGAGAAGAAGTCGTTTATCTTGTTAGCTGTATCAGTGGGATGCAGTGGTGTTTCATGAGGTTTAGTTAGAACAATATTCTTGGATTTTTTTTCAGTTTGTGGGTCCCCAGAATCTGGGAAAGTGTTTTCCAGATCTTTTTTATATCTCCTCTTGTGTCAGTGAATCTGCTGGAGTAGTACAGTTGTTTGGCTTCATTTGTGTACACATATTGGCTTCTGTTTGCTGTTAGGTAGTTGAGGGAGTGCCCTCTTATACCATAGTGCGACAATTTTATATGGAGCAAATCATGGTCAACTGTATCAAAAGCTTTACGTGAATCAATGAAGATCCCCAGTTGGACTTCTTTTTTCTCTAGTGCAGTGTATATTTGTTCTAGCATGTGTATAATAGCATCATTCGTATTTTTATTAGGCCTGAACCCAAACTGACAAGGGTTGAGTATGTTGTGGGAGATGAGGTAGGAATAGATTCGCTTATGAATTAATTTTTCGAAGATTTTAGAGAGAGGGTGTAAGTTGGATATTGGCCTATAGTTATTCAAGTCTGTTTTGTCTCCTCCTTTATGGATTGGGGTAACCCTCGCTTTTTTGAGAACTGTAGGGAAGGTAGAGGATTCGATGGATTTGTTAAAGAGTGTTGCAATGATTGGTGACAGCACTTGTGGCGCTTTTTTTGTATATAAAGGGTGGTAAGGTATTTAAATCTCCTGTCTTATGTTTTTTAGTGTGTTGATAATAAGGGAGACTTTTGTTGGGTTAGTCGGAGCTAGGAACAGTGTGTTCGGGTAGTTGCCAGTGAGGTAGTCATTGGGTGGGGTATATGAGCTTGGGATTTTATTGGCAAGATTTTTTTCCTATGGTGGAGAAGAAATCATCGAGTCCGCTGTTTCAGTTGGTGGGAGTAGGGGTTCATCTGGTTTATTAGTTCAATTGCACTATTTTGTGATATCTTTTTTGTTTCTAGAATTTCTGATAGGGTTTTCCAGGTCTTTTTTATATCACCTTTTAAGTTGGGTAATCTGTTCTCATAATACAATTTTTTAGCCCTTCTTATCAGGCTGGTTAGGACAGATGAGTAACGTTTTGTTTGGTCTCTACTGTTTTTCGTATAGGTGCTTTGTATTTATGGATTTGAGGATACTGGGTGTTAGCCAGGGACTGTTCAGTCTCTTTATTTTACTTATTTATTTTATTTATTTATTTTATTTATTTATTTGAACATGATACAGTGAAGTACACAATAATACAGTTAAATGCAGCATGCCAAAGCCACTTGAATGCATAGCATTACGGGCAGGCTTAAAATTAACTTAAGATTAACTAAGCAATGATGTATTCAGTGGTAAAACATTATTGTAAACAGATAACAAGCACAAATGAGTATTACAAAAACAATAATGATACAATAATACAATAATGAGATACATATATGAGATACAATTTATGAGATACAATTATTCAGTATTTATTTAGTTGTGGGTGAGTAAGTGATTTTTGAGAAGAGACTTGAATTTATAAACAGACAGTGTTTCTTTTATATTCACAGGTAATGAATTCCAGATTTTAGGGCCTTTTATGTGCATTGAGTTTTTGCATAGCGGGAGATGGACACGAGAAACATCAAAGAGTGATCTGTGTCTTGTGTTATGGTCATGTGTTCTGTTGAGGTTGGTAAGATGTTTGAGGGGAGGGTTTATGTCAGAGTTAAGTGTTCTATGTATGTAGTAGGTGCAGTAATAAGTATGGATGTTTTATATTGTGAGTAGGTTTAGAGTTTTGAATATTGGTGGAGTGTGCTGTCTGTAGTGGGAATTTGTTATCATTCTGACTGCAGCCTTTTGTTGGGTGATTAGTGGTCTGAGATGGTTTATTGTTGTTGAGCCCCATGCACAAATTCCATAGGTGAGATAGGGGTAAATAACTGAGTGATATAGGGCCAGGAGGGCTGACTGTGGAACATAGTACCGTATCTTCGATAGTATGCCTACGGTCTTGGAATTTTTTTTGGAAATTTGTTGTATATGTGTTTGAAATTTGAGTCTATTATCAAGGTGGATTCCTAGGAATTTTCCCTCTGTGAGTTTTGTGATAGGTGATCCATTTATCATTATGTTAAGAGACACATCTGAAGCTCTGTTGCCAAACTGAATGTAGTAGGTTTTGTCAATGTTTAGAGTAAGTTTGTTGGTCCTCATCCAGGTTGATATTTTCTGTAATTCGCTATTTACAGTATTGGCTAGCATGACTGGGCTCGGGTGAGAGTAGACGTATGTAGTGTCATCTGCAAATAGTGTGGGTTTGAGTAGTTGCGATGCATTTGGTAGGTCATTTATGTATATATTAGGTATGTGTATATATTAGGTATATGAGAAAGAGAAGAGGGCCTAGGACACTTCCCTGTGGGACACCAACTGTAATTGGCTGTGCGGAAGAGTTTACCCCATTTGTGTACAGATATTGGCTTCTGTTGCTGAGGTATGACTTTAGGTAGTTGAGGGAGTGCCCTCTTATACCATAGTGCGACAATTTTACGTGGAGCAAGTCGTGGTCAACTGTATCGAAAGCTTTACGTAAGTCAATGAAGATCCCCAGTGGGACTTCTTTTTTCTCTATTGCTGTATAAATATGTTCTAGCATGTGGATAATAGCATCATTAGTATTTTTATTAGGCCTGAACCCAAATTGACAGGGGTTGAGTATGTTTAGTTTTTTAGGGCAGTGCTTGTTATAGAGGTATTGGGTTTTTAGAAAATTATTAATACATTCATCAACATCTGTATAGATTTCTAGCTCAGTGTGCCAGTTAATGTTTGTCACTGCTGTTGTGAAGTTATTAATGGCTGCCTCATTGTGAAGTCTGAAAGTGACTTTAGTAGTGTCTTGGGGTAATTTGCCTAGATTAGTTTTGAGGAAGGTAGGGTAGTGGTCTGTGGTATTATCTGTGATTATGCCTGATTTTAAAGGGGATATGGTGTTGGTCCAGATGTGGTCTAGTAGGGAAACACTAGTCTCTGCAATTCTTGTAGGTTTTGTTACTGTTGGTAGCAAGAAGCAGTTACTCATAGTGTTTGTGAATTCAGTAACGTGTGGATCCTGGTCTTGTAGGAGATTTATATTGAAGTCACCTGAGAGTAGTAAGTGATCTTTATTCATGTGTGCATCAGTTACCATACTTCCTAGGTTTTCACTAAAACGGCTAATGTTTGACTGTGGTACTCTGTAGATGTTTATCACTGTGAGAGGTTTTTGTAGGTATTTGGATTTGAATTTAGCTATTATATATTCCCCATGTTCATCCCTTGTGGAAGTATTAATGATACATTCTAGTTGGTCTGAGCAGTATATAGCTGTGCCACCCCATTGTTGATCTGGCCTACAGTTGTGTATGGCTGTGTAACCAGGAATGGCATAGACATCTGTAGTATCAGGCTTTAGCCAGGTTTCGGTGAGAGTAATGATGGACATACTGGCATGCAGGGAATTTAGTAATGCTATGAGGTCCTCGTAATGTTTGCTTAAAGATCTGACATTGTAGTTAAAGACAGTTATGTTATTGTTGGCTCTGAATGCCTCCCGTTTAACTTTGTTATTCACCCCATACCTCCTCTTACCTGCACTCTGTCCTTTTATAGTTGATTTAAAACTTTTATTATAAACCTCATACCTGCTCTGTCCTGCAGCCTGTCCTCTCACCTTTTATTTATTATCTTTATTATACACCAAATACCTACTCTTACCTGCAAGCTGTCCTCTTATCCTTGTTTTATTGACTATTATACGCCCCATACCCATCCTGTAGGCGGTGGTGGTAAGATTATAGAGACGGTAGGTCGAGGGACTAAGCAGGGGACCTTGAGGACAGTGAGGGGGTGCTCTTGGTCCAAGGAATTGAACCTGACCTCACCTTCCTTGGACCGAACATGAATGCCTCCCGTTCTCCCAGGCGCTGTATGACCTCTATGCGTTTCTCACCCCATGATGTAATGTAATGGAAACTGTTAAGTGAGAGTGTTAGCTTAACTCCCTGAGTGTCACTTGTGGCTTGCTTGTGCCAAAAGCTAGAAACACTTATGTTGGCTTGATAGACACCGATGGTGATCATTAAAAAGTCTTTTTTTTTTACAAGTTAATAAGGACATTCTTATACTTCAATAGAAGTGTCGTGATCCACCGGTGAGCGGCTCCTGATCCAAGGAATTTAGCATGTTCTCTTCTTGCGGAAGAAAGTGATTGCCTCACAGTCTCCTATATAACCTCTACGCATTCAGAATTTCCCTCATTAAAATAAAAGAAATGGTAAGGCATATTTGCCCCCCCTATTTTCCATCAGCTAGTCTCTGTGTGGACCTAACAGTCCTTTGCTACCTGTCTTTTTCCATGCACTCCCAGATAGACATGTTTTACATTATACATTTCATTACGATGGTCAGTGAATCTGCTAGTTACTATCTTTGTTGTTTTTGTTCAAACTCGTTTACCACCTCTTTTCTGTTTTTTGAACTTCTGCTTTGCAAACCAAAATTATATTTGCCTTTCTTTATATTTATTGAGAGTTTAGACAAATCATCTACTTAATTTTGGCCATCAGAGCGGCCTAGACCCCTCACAGCATCATTACCAGGAGTCAGTTTAATATCTTTATTATGCACCCCGTACCCATCCTGTGGGCGGTAGTCAAAAGATTACAGAGGTACATAATGGGTCCAGGGACTGAGCCCCAAAGTTTTGATAACTGAACAAGGTACCAAGGTAATGCATCATGTAAGTAAGTAAATTTACTTACTTACGTTTATACATCGCTAAAATCATGAACAAATTATAAAGTAATGAGCAATTCACATGTCCACACTCGGTCAAAACTATGTTGAGTTATTGGTGCAAATATTAATTGTTGGGTCACACACACACACAAAACGCGGGGCCAGGAGCTGTGACTCAGTCCCCGCAACCACAACTAGGTGAGCACAAGTAGGTCCAAGAGTTTGCTTATTATACACAAATAACGCGCACATAGAAGACAGGAGCTTACGACGACGTTTCCTTTTTTTGTTGTTTACTTATTATGTTAGATGCGCTATAGACATGATAGTGGTTCCTCCGGAACGATAGAATGATGATAGATGGACTGACTTGTATTAGTCTACCTTAGTCGAAAGTCAATAAAGTTCAGTTTAAGTTCTTTTCGTATTGTTATTCTCAGCTCCCAACTGACAGCCAGTGGCGGCCCTACATTTTGGGGGCCCTAAAGCTTGAACTGTTGTGGGGAGGTCCCTTCGCAACCAGCAACAGCTAGTTTTTTTATTTTGATTTTAATTGTTATTTTGTATTGAATTACACTAAGCCTTCGACAAGTGTGACCATGGCGTAATAGCGCACAAAATGCGTGCTAAAGGAATAACAGGAAAAGTCGGTCGATGGATTTATAATTTCCTCACTAACAGAACACAGAGAGTAGTCGTCAACAGAGCAAAGTCCGAGGCAGCTACGGTGAAAAGCTCTGTTCCACAAGGCACAGTACTCGCTCCCATCTTGTTCCTCATCCTCATATCCGACATGGACAAGGATGTCAGCCACAGCACCGTGTCTTCCTTTGCAGATGACACCCGAATCTGCATGACAGTGTCTTCCATTGCAGACACTGCAAGGCTCCAGGCGGACATCAACCAAATCTTTCAGTGGGCTGCAGAAAACAATATGAAGTTCAGTTAGTTTAATATGTTTATTATTCACCCCATACCCATCCTGTGGGCGGTAGTCAAAAGATTACAGAGGTACATAATTGGTCCAGGGACTGGACTCCAAAGTTTTGATAGCTGAGCAAGTTACAGAGGTAATGAACTCACAATTTACAAAGGTAATGAACTCACAATTTACAAAGGTAATGAACTCCAGGTAGGTCTGGTCACAATCATGACAAGTTACAAAGGTATTTACAGATTACAGAGGTACGTAATGGGTCCAGGGACTGGGCCCCCAAAGTTTTGATAGCTGAACTAGGTACAAAGGTAATGAGCTCACAAGTTACAAAGGTAATGAATTCTATAGAATGGTTACTTACGTTTATACATGGCTACAATCATGAACAAATTATAGAGTAATGAGCAATTCACACTTCCACACCCGGTCACAACTGTAATGAGTTATTGGTGCAAATATTGATTGTTGAGTCACACACACACCACACACACACACGCACACGATGAGAAATTCCAATTACTCAGATATGGTAAACACGAGGAAATTAAATCTTCATCAGAGTACAAAACAAATTCTGGGCACAAAATAGAGCAGATATCCCAGAACTAGCTACAAGCAGTATTAAAACAGAGAAGTGTTTCTGGGTATGCCCAAATGAGGAAAATCTGTGGACTAAAATCACAAGGGTATTAAAAGAGGACAACATCAAAGCTGCTTTCATAGAAAACCTGGAAGCTTTCTACAACAGATGGGAACATAAAAAGTCTGGGCTGAATGGTACTGCCCTTGATACTGGCCATGTAGTCACAAACTGTAAGACTGGAGGTGATGTCCTGGGAGACAGTAATAGTAAAGCTGGAGGTGCTGTCCTGGGAGACAGTAATGGTGAAGCTGGAGGTGCTGTCCTGGGAGACAGTAATGGTGAAGCTGGAGGTGCTGTCCTGGGAGACAGTAATGGTGAAGCTGGAGGTGCTGTCCTGGGAGACAGAAATGGTGAAGCTGGAGATACTGTCCTGGGAGACAGTAATGATGAAGCTGGAGATTTTGTCCAGGTAGTCGGGAATTATACACAGGAAGGAATACATATAAATGACCACATAGGGGATAGGAGCCATAGTAGGGAAACAAGTGTAGTCAAAGATAAGATAAAACCAATATTGCAAACTAGAAATACCGCAGGAAATAGCAAACAAGAGGACTCCAATAGCAATAGTGAGGATAAATTACCAAAAACAACTGGTGGGAGCTCCATTGTTGGTGCTAGGGAGGATAGAAGTAAGACAGGGAAACATGCACCAACAGGGAATACAGTCACAGAAACCCAAGGCAAGCGGAAACCAAGCCTGTGCACATACTATGCACTTGGTATCTGCTGGCATGGGAAATCTGGAAAAACAGATGGGACGTGCAACTATGACCACCCTAGAAAATGCCATGCCCATATGACAACAGGAAAATGCAAACTCCCTTCCTGTAAGCTTTTTCACCCTGAAATGTGTACCTCTTCAGTACAGGAAAGACTGTGCTATAACTTAAATTGCCAGGCATACCATCTAAAGGGGACAAAAAGATACAAAACATCCAGGCCATGGGAAAACCTGGGTAGCCACAGCCACTCAAGAGGGAGAGGTTTTTTAGTGCCAGGAAGGAAAAAAAACTGGCAGGAAATGGCAGAAATCATACACCAAATCCAGTCATTCCTGGAGTGGAACCACAGTCGATGGCCTCCACTCCAAACCAACAGATACAGATACTAATGCCGGAAAAAAAATCCCCCCCCAGTACCAACAATACCACCAGTCCGATAACATTCTTCTTTGCAAATATACAGGGTCTAAAGCCAGCAACAAACAACAAAATACCTTTCATCCGTGGACTGCTTGCAGAGGCAAAGGCAATGTTCGCGGCTTTCACTGAGACCCACATAAAGGATCACTTGGACAATGAAATATGGATCCCAGGTTACAACCTATACAGATGTGACAGAGTGAACAGGCAAAAGGGGGGGGTTGGCCTGTACATTGCAGAGTCACTTGTTTGCACAGAACTGCTTAATGCCTCAAATGACGTAGTGGAAGTTTTAGCAGTAAAGGTCGAGAACCAAAACCTAGTCATTGTGGTAGTCTACAAGCCTCCGGATGCAACATCCCAGCAATTCCAGGAACAGCTGTTAAAAATTGACCACTGTCTGGAAAATCTTCCAGCTCCTGCACCCAACATCTTGCTCCTGGGGGATTTCAACTTAAGGCACCTAAAATGGAGGAATATAGCAAATAATATTGTTGCAGTAATAACACCAGGAGGCAGCTCTGATGAAAACTCACACTCACACGAGCTTTTAAATCTCTGCACAAAATTCAATTTAAACCAGCAAATAATAGAGCCTACTAGACTGGAGAATACACTAGACCTCATATTCACTAACAATGATGATCTGATAAGAAATGTCACCATATCAAAAACAATATACTCAGATCACAACATAATTGAGGTTCAGACATGTATGCGAGGAGCCCCAGACCGACAAAATGAGACTAGTCACGAGGGAGCATTCACCAAATTCAACTTCAATAACAAAAACATAAAGTGGGACCAAGTAAACCAAGTCCTAACCGATATAAGCTGGGAAGATATACTAAGCAACACAGACCCAAACTTATGCCTAGAACAGATTAACTCGGTGGCACTCGATGTATGCACAAGGCTTATTCCTCTAAGAAAAAGGAGGAGTAGATGTAAAATAGAAAGAGACAGGCGCTCCCTTTACAGGCGACGGAAAAGAATAACAGAGCGGCTAAAAGAGGTCAATATATCTGAAATGCGCAGGGAGACACTGGTCAGAGAAATAGCAAGCATCGAACTTAAGCTAAAAGAATCCTTTAGGAGTCAGGAATCGCGGGAAGAACTAAAAGCTATAAATGAAATCGAAAGAAACCCAAAGTATTTCTTCTCCTATGCCAAATCAAAATCGAGAACAACGCCCAGTATTGGGCCCCTACTTAAACAAGATGGGTCCTACACAGATGACAGCAAGGAAATGAGTGAGCTACTCAAGTCCCAATATGACTCAGTTTTTAGCAAGCCGCTAACCAGACTGAGAGTCGAAGATCAAAATGAATTTTTTATGAGAGAGCCACAAAATTTGATTAACACAAGCCTATCCGATGTTATCCTGACGCCAAATGACTTCGAACAGGCGATAAATGACATGCCCATGCACTCTGCCCCAGGGCCAGACTCATGGAACTCTGTGTTCATCAAGAACTGCAAGAAGCCCCTATCACGAGCCTTTTCCATCCTATGGAGAGGGAGCATGGACACGGGGGTCGTCCCTCAGTTACTAAAAACAACAGACATAGCCCCACTCCACAAAGGGGGCAGTAAAGCAACAGCAAAGAACTACAGACCAATAGCACTAACATCCCATATCATAAAAATCTTTGAAAGGGTCCTAAGAAGCAAGATCACCACCCATCTAGAAACCCATCAGTTACACAACCCAGGGCAACATGGGTTTAGAACAGGTCGCTCCTGTCTGTCTCAGCTACTGGATCACTACGACAAGGTCCTAAATGCACTAGAAGACAAAAAGAATGCAGATGTAATATATACAGACTTTGCAAAAGCCTTCGACAAGTGTGACCATGGCGTAATAGCGCACAAAATGCGCGCTAAAGGAATAACAGGAAAAGTCGGTCGATGGATCTATAATTTCCTCACTAACAGAACACAGAGAGTAGTCGTCAACAGAGTAAAGTCCGAGGCAGCTACGGTGAAAAGCTCTGTTCCACAAGGCACAGTACTAGCTCCCATCTTGTTTCTCATCCTCATATCCGACATAGACAAGGATGTCAGCCACAGCACCGTGTCTTCCTTTGCAGATGACACCCGAATCTGCATGACAGTGTCTTCCATTGCAGACACTGCAAGGCTCCAGGCGGACATCAACCAAATCTTTCAGTGGGCTGCAGAAAACAATATGAAGTTCAACGATGAGAAATTTCAATTACTCAGATATGGTAAACATGAGGAAATTAAATCTTCATCAGAGTACAAAACAAATTCTGGCCACGAAATAGAGCGAAACACCAACGTCAAAGACCTGGGAGTGATTATGTCGGAGGATCTCACCTTCAAGGACCATAACATTGTATCAATCGCATCTGCTAGAAAAATGACAGGATGGATAATGAGAACCTTCAAAACTAGGGAGGCCAAGCCCATGATGACACTCTTCAGGTCACTTGTTCTATCTAGGCTGGAATATTGCTGCACTCTAACAGCACCTTTCAAGGCAGGTGAAATTGCCGACCTAGAAAATGTACAGAGAACTTTCACGGCGCGCATAACGGAGATAAAACACCTCAATTACTGGGAGCGCTTGAGGTTTCTAAACCTGTATTCCCTGGAACGCAGGAGGGAGAGATACATGATTATATACACCTGGAAAATCCTAGAGGGACTAGTACCGAACTTGCACACGAAAATCCCTCACTACGAAAGCAAAAGACTTGGCAGACGATGCACCATCCCCCCAATGAAAAGCAGGGGTGTCACTAGCACGTTAAGAGACCATACAATAAGTGTCAGGGGCCCGAGACTGTTCAACTGCCTCCCAGCACACATAAGGGGGATTACCAACAGACCCCTGGCAGTCTTCAAGCAGGCACTGGACAAGCACCTAAAGTCAGTTCCTGATCAGCCGGGCTGTGGCTCGTACGTTGGTTTGCGTGCAGCCAGCAGCAACAGCCTGGTTGATCAGGCGCTGATCCACCAGGAGGCCTGGTCACAGACCGGGCCGCGGGGGCGTTGACCCCCGAAACTCTCTCCAGGTAAACTCCAGGTAAAACACCAACATCAAAGACCTGGGAGTGATCATGTCGGAGGATCTCACCTTCAAGGACCATAACATTGTATCAATCGCATCTGCTAGAAAAATGACAGGATGGATAATGAGAACCTTCAAAACTAGGGAGGCCAAGCCCATGATGACACTCTTCAGGTCACTTGTTCTATCTAGGCTGGAATATTGCTGCACACTAACAGCACCTTTCAAGGCAGGTGAAATTGCTGACCTAGAAAATGTACAGAGAACCTTCACGGCGCGCATAACGGAGATAAAACACCTCAATTACTGGGAGCGCTTGAGGTTCCTAAACCTGTATTCCCTGGAATGCAGGTGGGAGAGATACATGATTATATACACCTGGAAAATCCTAGAGGGACTAGTACCGAACTTGCACATGAAAATCACTACGAAAGCAAAAGACTTGGCAGACGATGCAACATCCCCCCAATGAAAAGCAGGGGTGTCACTAGCACGTTAAGAGACCATACAATAAGTGTCAGGGGCCCGAGACTGTTCAACTGCCTCCCAGCATACATAAGGGGGATTACCAACAGACCCCTGGCAGTCTTCAAGCTGGCACTGGACAAGCACCTAAAGTCGGTTCCTGACCAGCCGGGCTGTGGCTCGTACGTTGGTTTGCGTGCAGCCAGCAGCAACAGCTGGTTGATCAGGCTCTGATCCACCAGGAGGCCTGGTCACAGACCGGGCCGCGGGGGCGTTGACCCCCGGAACTCTCTCCAGGTAAACTCCAGGTAAACAAAAAAAAAAAATTCTCATGCAGTTGAGACAAAATGTTTAAGCCATGTAGAGTAAAGTGGCTTCTGGGGCCTCTTCGGGATCAGGGGCCCTGAAGCTTAAGCTTCATTACTTTCACAGTAGATCCGCCCCTGCTGACAACCCAAGATTATAATGTACTCCCTCTTTGAAGGAATATAACTTAACCAGTTCATCAGTTCTATCATGTATTTGAAGACCAATGTGAGACGAAATCCACGAAGCCCTCTCCAGGTATACGTGCACTTTAGCTTCACTGTCTACAATCCTACCATACCTGTGTCTGGCTTCTGACACAATCATACCACAATTGATACTTAATTAAGGAGCTGAGAGGAGGACCAGAGCCTCTTTCAAAACACCAACACACCCTTAGCAACCTGATCCTGCTGACAACACCGGCTGCACCTCTTGATTCGCTGCCACACACCACTCCTCACTCACTGCTTCAAGCCATTCACTGCGTCATGACTGATTCTCTAATGTGTCTTACAGCTAGATTTTTAAATAATAGGTCACGTTGTCTGATTTTTTGGGGTTATCCTAAGTAATTTACACATATGTTACACTGTATGATAATTGTACTTATGCGTACCTGTACTTAAATAAAATACTGATCCTCCGCAACTTTCAAAGCTGAGCCACCAGGCATTCAGTACCCTCCCAGCTAACCCTCTCAGCTAACCCTCCCAGCTAACCCTTCCAGCTAACCCTCCCAGCTAACCCTCCCAGCTAACCCTCCAGGCTAGCCCCAGGCGGCAGCCAGTCCTCTTCTCATACACCATTTGAGACTGATGAAGACACCTTAATAGTGAAAATCTAACATATTTATACCAACCGCTCTCAGGGCAGATGCAGCCCTGCCAGAAGACTCCTGTTTAGATCCATCAGTGTATATAACTTTGCCACCTCCCAAGTTAAGAACGATAAGAAATTTGTTGAACTAGGCATAAGAATTAACAACTGGCCCGGTGGCCTGGTGGCTAAAGCTCCCGCTTCACACACGGAGGGCCCGGGTTCGATTCCCGGCGGGTGGAAACATTTCGACACGTTTCCTTACACCTGTTGTCCTGTTCACCTAGCAGCAAATAGGTACCTGGGTGTTAGTCGACTGGTGTGGGTCGCATCCTGGGGGACAAGATTAAGGACCCCAATGGAAATAAGTTAGACAGTCCTCGATGACGCACTGACTTTCTTGGGTTATCCTGGGTGGCTAATCCTCCGGGGTTAAAAATCCGAACGAAATCTTATCTTATCTTATCTTACACTGCAACCCGAATTGTTTGCAGTCCTAATGGCGCTAAAGCTAACTTATGACACTGAGCTTGACTCTATCATCATTATTGATTCTATGTCGTCACTGAAGGCTCTTAACTCATATAATGACAACAACAACATGTTCATTGGGGAAGCCAGGTATAGATACTCAAAAATCCGGTACAAAGGAATTAATGTACAATTACTATGGATCCCATCACACATTGGATTACTCCTTCATGATAAAGTTGATATGTTAGCCAAGAAGAGTACCCAGAAGGAGAATGTAGAATATAACTTTGGTATATCTGTGTCTAGCATTAGGAATAATATTAGGAGAGAAGTAAATAATGAAAATGATTGTTATAGGAATGCAGTTAGAAGCCTGAGTAGATCTATAACCCACTATGATAACATGAACGTAGATAAGTATATTTATGGAGCAACTTGCAATGTGAACAGACTGACTGATGTTGAAGTGGCCAGGCTTAGGCTTGGTTACAAGTACTGACTGATGTTGTAGTGGCCAGGCTTAGGCTTGGTTACAAGTACTGACTGATGTTGTAGTGGCCAGGCTTAGGCTTGGTTACAAGTACTTCTGGCAGTTTGGGAGACACACAGATGATGATCAAACTAAATGCAAATTATGTAATCAGACATATGGTCACTGTCTTGAACACTATGTGCTTAATTGTCCACTTATTGAGGAATACAGAGACAGACAGTATAATAACCTATGTGACATGTCAAGATATCTTTATTATTATTATTATTATTATTATTATCACACTGGCCGATTCCCACCAAGGCAGGGTGACCCGAAAAAGAAAAACTTTCACCATCATTCACTCCATCACTGTCTTTCCAGAAGGGTGCTTTACACTACAGTTTTTAAACTGCATCATTAACACCCCTCCTTCAGAGTGCAGGCACTGTACTTCCCATCTCCAGGACTCAAGTCCGGCCTGCCGGTTTCCCTGAACCCCTTCATAAATATTACTTTGCTCACACTCCAACAGCACGTCAAGTATTAAAAACCATTTGTCTCCATTCACTCCTATCAAACACGCTCACGCATGCCTGCTGGAAGTCCAAGCCCCTCACACACAAAACCTCCTTTACCCCCTCTCTCCAACCTTTCCTAGGCCGACCCCTACCCTGCCTTCCTTCCACTACAGACTGATACACTCTTGAAGTCATTCTGTTTCGCTCCATTCTCTCTACATGTCCGAACCACCTCAACAACCCTTCCTCAGCCCTCTGGACAACAGTTTTGGTAATCCCGCATCTCCTCCTAACTTCCAAACTACGAATTCTCTGCATTATATTCACACCACACATTGCCCTCAGACATGACATCTCCACTGCCTCCAGCCTTCTCCTCGCTGCAACATTCATCACCCATGCTTCACACCCATATAAGAGCGTTGGTAAAACTATACTCTCATACATTCCCCTCTTTGCCTCCAAGGACAAAGTTCTTTGTCTCCACAGACTCCTAAGTGCACCACTCACTCTTTTCCCCTCATCAATTCTATGATTCACATCATCTTTCATAGACCCATCCGCTGACACGTCCACTCCCAAATATCTGAATACATTCACCTCCTCCATACTCTCTCCCTCCAATCTGATATTCAATCTTTCATCACCTAATCTTTTTGTTATCCTCATAACCTTACTCTTTCCTGTATTCACCTTTAATTTTCTTCTTTTGCACACCCTACCAAATTCATCCACCAATCTCTGCAACTTCTCTGTAAACACCTGGTCCACACACCCCCTACCTTTCCTAAAGCCTCCTTGTTCATCTGCTATCCTATTCTCCGTCTTACTTTTAATTCTTTCAATAATAACTCTACCTTACACTTTACCAGGTATACTCAGCAGACTTATCCCCCTATAATTTTGCACTCTCTTTTATCCCCTTTGCCTTTATACAAAGGAACTATGCATGCTCTCTGCCAATCCCTAGGTACCTTACCCTCTTCCATACATTTATTAAATAATTGCACCAACCACTCCAAAACTATATCCCCACCTGCTTTTAACATTTCTATCTTTATCCCATCAATCCCGGCTGCCTTACCCCCTTTCATTTTACCTACTGCCTCACGAATTTCCCCCACACTCACAACTGGCTCTTCCTCACTCCTACAAGATGTTATTCCTCCTTGTCCTATACACGAAATCACAGCTTCCCTATCTTCATCAACATTTAACAATTCCTCAAAATATTCCCTCCATCTTCCCAATACCTCTAACTCTCCATTTAATAACTCTCCTCTCCTATTTTTAACTGATAAATCCATTTGTTCTCTAGGCTTTCTTAACTTGTTAATCTCACTCCAAAACTTTTTCTTATTTTCAACAGAATTTGTTGATAACATCTCACCCACTCTCTCATTTGCTCTCTTTTTACATTGCTTCACCACTCTCTTAACCTCTCTCTTTTTCTCCATATACTCTTCCCTCCTTGCATCACTTCTACTTTGTAGAAACTTCTTTGCATCATCATTCCACCAATCGCTCCTCTTCCCTCCCGCACCCACTTTCCTGTAACCACAAACTTCTGCTGAACACTCTAACACTACATTTTTAAACCTACCCCATACCTCTTCGACCCCATTGCCTATGCTCTCATTAGCCCATCTATCCTCCAATAGCTGTTTATATCTTACCCTAACTGCCTCCTCTTTTAGTTTATAAACCTTCACCTCTCTCTTCCCTGATACTTCTATTCTCCTTGTATCCCATCTACCTTTTACTCTCAGTGTAGCTACAACTAGAAAGTGATCTGATATATCTGTGGCCCCTCTATAAACATGTACATCCTGAAGTCTACTCAACAGTCTTTTATCTACCAACACATAATCCAACAAACTACTGTCATTTCGCCCTACATCATATCTTGTATACTTATTTATCCTCTTTTTCTTAAAATATGTATTACCTATAACTAAACCCCTTTCTATACAAAGTCGGTGGCCTGGTGGCCAAAGCTCCCGCTTCACACACGGAGGGCCCGGGTTCGATTCCCGGCGGGTGGAAACATTCGACACGTTTCCTTACACCTGTTGTCCTGTTCACCTAGCAGCAAATAGGTACCTGGGTGTTAGTCGACTGGTGTGGGTCGCATCCTGGGGGACAAGATTAAGGACCCCAATGGAAATAAGTTAGACAGTCCTCGATGACGCACTGACTTTCTTGGGTTATCCTGGGTGGCTAACCCTCCGGGGTTAAAAATCCGAACGAAATCTTATCTTATCTTATCTTAAAGGGCTCCCATTATCATTTACACCTGGCACCCCAAACTTACCTACCACACCCACTCTAAAAGTTTCTCCTACTTTAGCATTCAGGTCCCCTACCACAATTACTCTCTCACTTGGTTCAAAGGCTCCTATACATTCACTTAACATCTTCCAAAATCTCTCTTTCTCCTCTGCATTCCTCTCTTCTCCAGGTGCATACACGCTTATTATGACCCACTTCTCGCATCCAACCTTTACTTTAATCCACATAATTCTTGAATTTACACATTCATATTCTCTTTTCTCCTTCCATAACTGATCCTTCAACATTACTGCTACCCCTTCCTTTGCTCTAACTCTCTCAGATACTCCAGATTTAATCCCATTTATTTCCCCCCACTGAAACTCCCCTACCCCCTTCAGCTTTGTTTCGCTTAGGGCCAGGACATCCAACTTCTTTTCATTCATAACATCAGCAATCATCTGTTTCTTGTCATCCGCACTACATCCACGCACATTCAAGCATCCCAGTTTTATAAAGCTTTTCTTCTTCTCTTTTTTAGTAAATGTCTACAGGAGAAGGGGTTACTAGCCCATTGCTCCCGGCATTTTAGTCGCCTCATACGACACGCATGGCTTACGGAGAAAAGATTCTTTTCCACTTCCCCATGGACAATAGAAGAAATAAAGAAGAACAAGAGCTATGTAGAAAAAGGAGAAAACCTAGATGTATGTATATATATATGCATGTGCATGTCTGTGAAGTGTGACCAAAGTGTAAGTAGGAGTAGCAAGATATCCCTGTTATCTAGCGTGTTTATGAGACAGAAAAAGAAACCAGCAATCCTACCATCATGCAAAACAGTTACAGGTTTCTGTTTCACAGTCATCTGGCAGGACGGTAGTACTTCCCTGGGTGGTTGCTGTCTACCAACCTACTACCTATCTTATTAATGAAAATAAGATACCAGATATACTAAGCAAATTTCCTAAGCTTGCTTGTAACAAATAAGTAAACTGTAGATATGTAGATATAAATCCATATGTGCACCTGTTAACCCTTTTGGGGCCTAGTTCCTGGGCCTCTCGTGTATCCATATGCTCTGGCGCCACCGTCCACAGGATGGATATGCTCTGGCGCCACCGTCTACAGGATGGATATGCTCTGGCGCCACCGTCCACAGGATGGATATGCTCTGGCGCCACCGTCCACAGGATGGATATGCTCTGGCGCCACCGTCCACAGGATGGATATGCTCTGGCGCCACCGTCCACAGGATGGATATGGGGTGCACAATAAACTAACAACGAATCAGGATAAAAGAATAAAGACTTTATTTCTTTGCAAAGGTTGCAATGTGTAATTACAATTTTGATCTGTTAAGTACAAAGAAAGTCATTATCATGAGCGCGCGCGCGCGCCCGTGTGTGTGTGTGTACTCACCTATTTGTACTCACCTATTTGTGGTTGCAGGGGTCGAGTCCTAGCTCCTGGCCCCGCCTCTTCACCGGTTGCTACTAGGCCCTCTCTCTCCCCGCTCCATGAGCTTTATCAAACCTCGTCTTAAAACTGTGTATGGTTCCTGCCTCCACTACGTCATTTTCTAGGCTATTCCACTGCCTTACAACTCTATGACTGAAGAAATACTTCCTACTATCTCTCTGACTCATTTGTGTCTTCAACTTCCAATTGTGGCCTCTTGTTTCTGTGTCCCCTCCCTGGAACATCCTGTCTTTGTCCACCTTGTCTATTCCACGCAGTATTTTATATGTCGTTATCATGTCTCCCCTGACCCTCCTGTCCTCCAGTGTGGTCAGGCCGATTTCCCTTAATCTTTCCTCATAGGACATTCCCCTTAGCTCTGGAACTAACCTTGTCGCAAACCTTTGTACTTTCTCTAGTTTCTTGACGTGCTTTATCAAGTGCGGGTTCCAAACAGGTGCTGCATACTCCAGTATGGGCCTGACATACACGGTGTACAGTGTCTTGAATGATTCCTTACTAAGGTATCGGAATGCTGTTCTCAGGTTTGCCAGGCGCCCATATGCTGCAGCAGTTATCTGATTGATGTGTGCTTCCGGAGACATGCTCGGTGTTATACTCACCCCAAGATCTTTCTCCTTGAGTGAGGTTTGCAGTATAACGGCTTGTTTTGTAGTATGGTAGCGGGGTGTGAATGATAAACTTCTTCGGAGGCTTCTTACTTTATTGTTAAGTCGTTGTGGGTTACACAGGCTTGTGTGTTTGTGCCCATGGCCCGGGCAGGGCCATGCCCACGAGAGAGAGCTGGGAGTACTTGTGTGTTGATGCCAGGCCGCTGTGTGAGTGAGAGCGAGGCAAGTCTGGGCATACTGAAGTGGCAAGGCCTATAGATGGCAGCACCAGCATAGCGCAAAATATGAACTAAGCTGGCAGACAGCATGGGCTGTCTGTGCAGACAGTACAGGCTGTCTACATACGCTCGGCCACCTACCGCGCGTCGTCCCGACGCGACAATACTGGTAGTAAAAGAAACTCGGTCTCTCTCTCGTAGGAACAGGGCACAGAACACAAAATAAAAACATATATATACATATGGACATGGAAAAAAAAACTTCCTACAGGGAGGGAAGAAAAAAACATGTGGGGTGTGCTAAACATCGTGGTCAAAGGCAGTGAGCATCGAAGTGTATCACTGCACGCCTTCCTGCGTCTGGACAGATACTGCAACACGGGAGACATCGCTGCGGCTGAGCTGTGACGTAACAGGGTACGGTCTCCTCTGGAACGGTGAAGCAGACATCGTAGGAGTCGCTGCAGGTTTTCACTCAACCTGGGGCACAACATGCTGGTGCCCTCGAGTGAGGCGTCGACAAAACTCGGCAACTGGGCAGGACTTCTGGCAAGCGACTCAGGAGGACACTTCTCGGCTGGTACTGTCGCTGGGCTGTCACTGCCGGCGAGCGTGGAGCGAGTCGTGGCAGAGACGACTGGGCGAAACATCTGGGAGTCGTAACATCATACACCAGACTGCAGTGAGAGAGCTAGCAGTCAAAGTGACATCATCTTTGTGCAGGCTGCTCACTGAAGCTTGTGACACGAGGCTGACACAGCGCCTGCCGACAGGGCTGGCTGCGGCTTGACGAGTATCATCTCTCGACAGTTGGAGTTATAGCAGAGGTTAGCCTAAGCGTCCCCAGACTTGTTTCTCTACATATAACTGCACTCTGACGGTCTGGAGGTGAAGTGAAACAAATCTCGATGGGAATCGTAGCAGGTACGATTCTGCAGAACAACACGAGCGACGAGCATAAAAGCTTTCTGTACAAGGGGGCTCATACGCTCAGGGCTGAGAAATCAGCTGTCAAACACTGGTCAGGCGGGTGACTTAGTGGTGCAACTCAAGGGTCTGACCACAGACCTCACTGGACACACGAAACTTTAAAAACACACCGCTGTACATACGGTACAACATGGCTTAACTAGCAAATGATGCTTTTCTGCGCATAAAACTGACACTAAGACATATACTAAAATGCGAGAACACTGACTGAGAGGAATTAATTAACACACGACATATATCTTCTCTCAATCTTCTCGATAATACTGAAATAATTACTAGAACACTCGATGTGACATCATGTGATGTCAGGCGTGATGTCGCAAGGTGATGTCAGCAGCAGTGACGTCAACAGACATCTCGAGGTGACGTCAGGCAGACATCGTGAGGTGACGTCAGCAGACATCGTGAGGTGACGTCAGGCAGACATCGTGACGTCATGAAGTCGGGCAGCATCGTGGGTGGCGTCGATGTGATGCGGGCAGCAGACCACAGCATGAGGCCTTGGGACATCTGGTAACTCACGTGGCTTTGTAGGTCTACGTGACATCGGCCACACCCACGTTACGTCGTAATCCACGTAGCTTCGAGTGGCCTCGGGCACTCGGATACACAGCACTGGCAATGAATTCATACGAAAAAAGCAGAAAACACAGCAGAGGGAGTGGGCAGTGGTGAGTGGTGTATGGTAGACGGGTGAGCGTGAGTAGGGCGAGCATGGGCAAGGTGAGGAACAGCCACTTCCTCTCCTCTCCTCCCCCACCCACAAACACGTAGAGAACTCACACTGGACGCAGAAATCACCACAAAACTCACCTCTGGCTTGCTGAAACGGCTGTGCTGAGCTGAACAACAACAACAGCAACATACAAGTGACGCTGAACACGTGATTTGAGAAACAGCGTGGGACACTGTAGCGTGGGACGCTGTAGCGTGGGGTCACTGTGACGCCACTCACAATTCTCGGAGAATTTCGATAAATTTCGGCTGGATCCTGCTAGTACCTGTGTCTGGATGCTCAAACGTGCAGACACGACATCAGGATAACTCGTTGAGAGACGGATGCTTCTTGTGTAGGGTGATGAAGTGAAGATGACTTCATAACTCTTCCTCCTTCTCTCCAGGCAAACACAACTGCTGCAAGCACCGCTGTCACCATTTATAACGAGGTTATTTGGTAGGTGCTAGCGGTGCTTGCAGCAGTTGTGTTTGCCTGGAGAGAAGGAGGAAGAGTTATGAAGTCATCTTCACTTCATCACCCTACACAAGAAGCATCCGTCTCTCAACGAGTTATCCTGATGTCGTGTCTGCACGTTTGAGCATCCAGACACAGGTACTAGCAGGATCCAGCCGAAATTTATCGAAATTCTCCGAGAATTGTGAGTGGCGTCACAGTGACCCCACGCTACAGCGTCCCACGCTACAGTGTCCCACGCTGTTTCTCAAATCACGTGTTCAGCGTCACTTGTATGTTGCTGTTGTTGTTGTTCAGCTCAGCACAGCCGTTTCAGCAAGCCAGAGGTGAGTTTTGTGGTGATTTCTGCGTCCAGTGTGAGTTCTCTACGTGTTTGTGGGTGGGGGAGGAGAGGAGAGGAAGTGGCTGTTCCTCACCTTGCCCATGCTCGCCCTACTCACGCTCACCTGTCTACCATACACCACTCACCACTGCCCACTCCCTCTGCTCGGCACAGCAGGGCCATGCCCACGAGAGAGAGCTGGGAGTACTTGTGTGTTGATGCCAGGCCGCTGTGTGAGTGAGAGCGAGGCAAGTCTGGGCATACTGAAGTGGCAAGGCCTATAGATGGCAGCACCAGCATAGCGCGAAATATGAACTAAGCTGGCAGACAGCATGGGCTGTCTGTGCAGACAGTACAGGCTGTCTACAGCAGTCTTTGGCCACCTAGCCTATACTCTGTCTGTGATCTTCTGTGCCCCTCCCCCATCTTCATGACTTTGCATTTGGCAGGATTAAATTCGAGAAGCCATTTGCTGGACCAGGTGTCCAATCTGTCCAGGTCTCTTTGAAGTCCTGCCTGGTCCTCATCAGATTTAATTCTCCTCATTAACTTCACATCATCTGCAAACAGGGACACTTCTGAGTCTAACCCTTCCGTCATGTCGTTCACATATACCAAAAATAGCACTGGTCCTAGGACCGACCCCTGTGGGACCCCGCTCGTCACAGGTGCCCACTGTGATACATCATTACGTACCATGACTCGTTGTTGCCTCCCTGTCAGGTATTCTCTGATCCCTTGCAGTGCCCTTCCTGTTATATGCGCCTGATGCTCTAGTTTCTGCACTAATCTCTTGTGAGGAACTGTGTCAAAGGCCTTCTTGCAGTCCAAGAAGATGCAATCAACCCACCCCTCTCTCTCTTGTCTTACTTCTGTTATTTTATCATAAAACTCCAGAAGGTTTGTGACACAGGATTTGCCTTCCGTGAATCCGTGCTGGTTGGCATTTATACTCCTGTTCCGTTCCAGGTGCTCCACCACTCTCCTCCTCCTCCTCCTCCTGTGTGTGTGTGTGTGTGTGTGTGTGTGTGTGTGTACTCACCTAGTTGAGGTTGCAGGGGTCGAGTCCAAGCTCCCGGCCCCGCCTCTTCACTGGTCGCTACTAGGTCACTCTCCCTGTACCGTGAGCTTTATCATACCTCTGCTTAAAGCTATGTATAGATCCTGCCTCCACTACTTCGCTTCCCAAACTATTCCACTTCCTGACTACTCTGTGGCTGAAGAAATACTTCCTAACATCCCTGTGATTCATCTGTGTCTTCAACTTCCAACTGTGTCCCCTTGTTACTGTGTCCAATCTCTGGAACATCCTGTCTTTGTCCACCTTGTCAATTCCTCTCAGTATTTTGTATGTCGTCATCATGTCCCCCCTATCTCTCCTGTCCTCCAATGTCATCAGGTTGATTTCCCTGAACCTCTCCTCGTAGGACATACCTCTTAGCTCTGGGACTAGTCTTGTTGCAAACCTTTGCACTTTCTCTAGTTTCTTTACATGCTTGGCTAGGTGTGGGTTCCAAACTGGTGCCGCATACTCCAATATGGGCCTAACGTACACGGTGTACAGGGTCCTGAACGATTCCTTATTAAGATGTCGGAATGCTGTTCCGAGGTTTGCTAGGCGCCCATATGCTGCAGCAGTTATTTGGTTGATGTGCGCTTCCGGGGATGTGCCTGGTGTTATACTCACCCCAAGATCTTTTTCCTTGAGTGAGGTTTATAGGCTCTAGCCCCCAAGACTGCTCCGTCTGTGGTCTTCTTTGCCCTTCCCCAGTCTTCATGACTTTGCACTTTGCGTGGTTGAACTCCAGTAGCCATTTGCTGGACCAGGCCTGTAGCCTGTCTAGATCCCCCTGTAGTTCTGCCTGGTCCTCGTCCGATTGAATTCTTCTCATCAATTTCACATCATCTGCAAACAGGAACACTTCAGAGTCTATTCCTTCCGTCATGTCGTTCACAAATACCAGAAACAGCACCGGTCCTAGGACTGATCCCTGTGGCACCCCGCTCATTACAGGTGCCCATTCTGACACCTCACCACGAACCATGGCTCGCTGTTGTCTTCTTGACAGGTATTCCCCGATCCATGGTAGTGCCTTCCCTGTTATCCCTGCCTCCTGGTCCTCCAGCTTTTGCACTAATCTCTTGTGTGGAATTGTGTCAAATGCCTTCTTACAGTCTAAGAAAATACAATCTACCTACCCCTCTCTCTCTTGTCCTACTGCCGTCACCCTGTCAAAGAACTCCAGTACCTGGAGTTTACCTGGAGAGGGTTTCAGAAGTCAACGCCCCCTCGGCTTGGTCTGAGACCAGGCCTCACGGTGGATCAGGGTCTGATCATTAAGGCTGTTACTGCTGGCCGCACGCAAGCTGACGTATAAACCACAGCCCAGTTGATCAGGTACTGACTTTAGGTGCCTGTCCAGTGCCTTCTTGAAGGCAGCCAGGGGTCTATTGGTAACCCCCCTTATGTATTCTGGGAGGGAATTGAACAGTCTTGGGCCCTGACACTTATTGTATTGTCTCTCAGTGTACTCGTGGCGCCCCCGCTTTTCATCGGGGAAATGTTGTATCTCCTGCCGAGTCTTTTGCCTTCATAGGGAGTGATTTTCGTGTTCAGGTTTGGTACCAATCCCTCCAGGACCTTTCAAGTGTATATTATCACGTATCTCTCTCTCTCCTACATTCTAGGGAATACAGATCAAGGACTTTCAACCGTTCCCAGTAGTTTAGGTGCCTTATCGTACTTATGTGTGCCGTGAAAGTTCTTTGTACACTCTCCAGGTCTGCAATGTCGCCAGCCTTGAAGGGGGCAGTTAGTGTACAGCAATAATCCAGCCTAGAGAGAACAAGCGATCTGAAGAGAATCATCATGGGCTTGGCGTCCCTAGTTTTGAATGTTCTCATTATCCATCTTATCATTTTCCTAGCGGATGAGGTAGATACATTGTTGTGGTCTTTGAAGGTGAGATTCTCTGCCATTATCACTCCCAGGTCCTTCACATTACTTATCCGCTCTATTGTATGGTTAGAATTTGTCGTATACCCTGATACATTTTTAATTTCTTCAAATTTCCCATATCTAATTAGTTGAAATTTCTCCTCGTTGAACTTCATATTGTTTTGAGTGGCCCATTCGAAGATTTGGTTGATATCCGCTTGGAGTCTTGCAGTGTCTTCGATGGAGGTCACTGCCATGGTAATCCGGGTGTCATCCGCAAAGGAAGACACGGAGCTATGGCTTATATCTCTGTCTATGTCAGAAATGAGGATGAGGAATAGAATGGGAGCGAGTACTGTGCCTTGTGGAACAGAGCTTTTTACCATGGCTGCCTCAGACTTTACTCTGTTTACTATTACTCTTTGTGTTCTATTTGTCAGGAAGTTATAGAGCCATTTAGTTTTACCTATTCAGCACGACATACCTAAATTATATGTGCAGAGGGTTCCGGGGGTCAACGCCCCCTCGGCCCGGTCTGTGACCAGGCCTCATGGTGGCTCAGGGCCTGATCAACCACGCTGCTACTGTTGGCTGCACGCAACCCGACGTACGAACTACAGCCCGGCTGGTCAGGTACTGACTTTAGGTGCTTGTCCAGTGCCTGCTTGAAGACAGCCAGGGGTCTATTGGTAATCTTCCTTATGTATGCTGGGAGGCAGTTGAACAGTCTTGAGGCCCCTGATGCTTATTGTGTTGTCTCTTATCGTGCTAGTGGCGTCCCTGCTTTTCATGGGGGGGACGTTGCATCGTCTGCCGAGTGTTTTGCTTTCATAAGGAGTGATTTTCGTGTGCAAGTTTGTTACTAATCCCTCTAGGATTTTCTAAGTGTATATAATTATGCATCTCTCCTGCCTGCGTTCTAGGGAGTACAGGTTGAGGAACTTCAAGCGTTCCCGGTAACTGAGGTGTTTTATCGCAGTTACGTGTGCCGTGAAGGTTCTCTGTACATTTTCTAGGTCAGCAATTTCACCTGCCTGGAAATGTGCTGTTAGTGTGCAGCAATATTCCAGCCTAGATAGAACAAACGACCTGAAGAGTGTCATCATGGGCTTGACATCCCTATCGTCATTTTTCTAGTAGATGCGATTGATACAATGTTGTGGTTTTTGAAGGTGACATCTTCTGACATGATCACTCCCAGGTCTTTGACATTAGTTTTTCGCTCTATTGTGTGGTTGGAATTTGTTTTATACTCCGATGTAGTTTTATTTTCCTGACGTTTTCCATATCGGAGTAATTGAAATTTCTCATCAATGAACTTCACATTGTTTTCTGCAGCCCATTTAAAGATTTGGTTGATGTCCGCCTGGAGTCTTGTAGTGTCTTCAGTGGAGGAAACTGTCATGCAAATTTAGGTTTCATCTGCAAAGGAAGACACAGCGCTATGGCTTATATCCCTGTCTGTGTCAGATATGAGGATGAGGAACAAAATGGGAGCGAGTACCGTGCCTTGTGGAACAGAGCTTTTCACCGTAGCCACCTCGGACTTTATTCTGTTGACTACTACTCTTTGTGTTCTATTAGGAAGTTATGGATCCATCTACCAACTTTTCCTGTTATTCCTTTATCACGCATTTTGGTCCAGTAGTTAGGACAGACAGGAACGACCTGCTCTAAACTCATGCTGCACTGGGTTGTGTAACTGATGGGTATCTAGATGGGTGGCGATCTTGCTTCTTAGAACCCTTTCAAAGATTTTATATGGAACGTTAGCGCTATCGGTCTGTAGTTCTTTGCTATTGCTTTACTGCCCCCTTTGTAGAGTGTGGTTATGTCTGTTGTTATTAGCAGCTGTGGGACGATTCCTGTGTCCATGCTCCCTCTCCACGTGATAGGGGTTTCTTGCAGTTCTTGATGAACACGGAGTTCTGTGAATCTGAGCCTGTGCAGAGTGCATGGGCTTGTCATTTATCGCCTTTTCGAAGTCATTTGGCTTCAGGGAAATATCAGATAGGTGTGTGCCTACCAAATTCTGTGTGTCATAAAAAAATCATTTAGGTCTTCGACTCTCTCTCTGGTTAGCTGCTCGCTAAAAACCGAGTCATACTGGGACTTGATTAGCTCACTCATTTCCTTGCTGCCATCTGTGTAGGACCATTTTGTTTAAGTAGGGGCCCAATACTGGATGTTGTTCTCGACTTTGATTTGGCATAAGAAAAGAAATACTCTGGGTTTCTTTCAATTTCATTTATGGCTTTTAGTTCTTCCCACTTTCTTGATTCCTGTAAGATTCCTTTAGCTTTATTTCGATGTTTGCTATTTCTCTGACCAGTGTCTCTCTACGTATTGTTGATATATTGGCCTGTTTAACCGCTCTGTTATTTTTTGCCTTCGCCTGTAAAGGGAGCGCCTTTCTCTTTCTAGTTTACATCTCCATTACCTTAAAGGAATATGCCTTGAGCATACCTCAAGTGCCACAGAGTTAATTTCTTCTAGACATAGGTTGGGATCCGTGTTGCTTAGACTATCTTCCAAGTTTGTATCTTTTCGGACTTGGTTTACTTAGTCCCACCTTATGCTTTTATTATTGAAGTTGAATTTGATGAAGGCTCCCTCGTGACTGATCACATTTTGTTGGTCTGGGGCTCCGCGCATACGTGTCTGAACCTCTATTGTGTTGTGATCTGAGTATATTGTTTTAGATGTGATGACATTTCGTATCAGATCACCATTGTTAGTGAAGATGAGGTCCAGTGTTTTCTCCAATCTTGTAGACTTTATTATTAGCTGCTTTAAGGTGAATTTGGTGCCGAGATTTAAAAGCTCGTGTGTGTGCGAGTTTTCATCTGAGCTGCCTCCTGGCGTTATCTCTGCTACAACATTATTTGCTATATTCCTCCATTTTAGGTGCTTTAGGTTGAAGTCCCCGAGGAGCAAGATGTTGGGGGCAGGAACATAAGAAAGAAGGAACACTGCAACAGGCCTACTGGCCCATGCGGAGTAGGTCCATGTCCCCCCGGATTAGCCCAATGACCCACCCAGTCTGGTCACCTCCACTCAACGAAGGAGCACGGCACCAGACCCAGCAGCACAAGCTAGTCAGGTCCAACTCACACTCACTCATGTATTTATCTAACCTATTTTTAAAACTACACAACGTTTTAGCCTGAATAACTGTACTCGGGAGTTCCACTCATCCACAATATTACCAAACCAGTGCTTTCCTATATCCTTCCTGAATCTGAATTTTTCCAACTTGAAACCATTGCTGCGAGTCCTGTCTTGGCTGGAAATTTTCAGCACGCTGGAAGATTTTCCAGACAGTGGCCAATTTTGAAAACCGGTTTCTGGAATTGTTGGGAAGTTGCATCTGGAGGCTTGTATACAACCACAATGACCAGGTTTTGGTTCTCGATCTTTACTGCTAAAACTTCAACTACATAATTTGAGACATTTTGTAGTTCTGAGCATATAAGTGACTCTGTGATATACAGAATAACCCCTCTTTCCCTTTCTTTTGCCTGTTAATTCTGTCACATCTGTATAGGTTGTAACCTGGGATCCATATTTCATTGTCCAAGTGAACCTTTATGTGGGTCTCTGTGAAAGCCGCGAACATTGCATTTGACTCTGTAAGCAGTCCACGGGTGAAAGGTATTTTGTTGTTCGTTGCTGGCTTTATACCCTGTATATTTGCAAAGATGAATGTCGTCGGACTGGTGGTATTGGTAGTATGGAAAGGGGTCTTTTTTTTTCTGGCACTAATATCTGTTGTTTTGGAGTAGAGGCCATCGACTGTGATTCCACTCCAGAAATGATCGGAGTTGGTCTATGATTTCTGTCATTTCCTGCCAGCATTTTTTCCTTCCCGACGGAGTGGCTGTGGCTACCCAGGTTTTCCCATGGTTTGGATGTTCTGTATCTTCTTGTCCCCTTTAGGTGGTGTGCCTGACAATATAAGTTATATCACTGTCTTTCCTGAACTGAAGAGTGACACATTTCAGGGTGGGAAAGCTTACAGAAAGAAAGGCTGCACTTTTCTGGGGTGGTCAAAGTTGTGCATCCCATATGTTTTTCCAGATATTGCATGCCTGCAGATACCAAGTGCATAGAATTTGCATAGGCCTGGTTTCTGTTTGCCTTGGTTTTTTGTGACTTTATTCCCTGCTGGTGTGTTTTCCTGTCTCATTTCTATCTTCAGCATTAGTGCTAGTATATATATATATATATATATATATATATATATATATATATATATATATATATATATATATATATATATATATATATATATATATATATATACATATATATATATATATATATATATATATATATATATATATATATATATATATATATATATATATATCAATGCACCACAAGTAAAGGTATATACAGAGAAAGATCGCGTCAGAAGGGTTCGAAACCAGGTTACCTGGAGATACCTGAAGTACCTGGAGAGAGTTCCGGGGGTCAACGCCCCCGCGGCCCGGTCTGTGACCAGGCCTCCTGGTGGATCAGAGCCTGATCAACCAGGCTGTTGCTGCTGGCTGCACGCAAACCAACGTACGAGCCACAGCCCGGCTGATCAGGAACTGACTTTAGGTGCTTGTCCAGTGCCAGCTTGAAGACTGCCAGGGGTCTGTTGGTAATCCCCCTTATGTGTGCTGGGAGGCAGTTGAACAGTCTCGGGCCCCTGACACTTATTGTATGGTCTCTTAACGTGCTAGTGACACCCCTGCTTTTCATTGGGGGGATGTTGCATCGTCTGCCAAGTCTTTTGCTTTCGTAGTGATTTTCGTGTGCAAGTTCGGTACTAGTCCCTCTAGGATTTTCCAGGTTAATCATGTATCTCTCCCTCCTGCGTTCCAGGGAATACAGGTTTAGGAACCTCAAGCGCTCCCAGTAATTGAGGTGATTTATCTCCGTTATGCGCGCCATGAAGGTTCTCTGTACATTTTCTAGGTCGGCAATTTCACCTGCCTTGAAAGGTGCTGTTAGTGTGCAGCAATATTCCAGCCTAGATAGAACAAGTGACCTGAAGAGTGTCATCATGAGCTTGGCCTCCCTAGTTTTGAAGGTTCTCATTATCCATCCTGTCATTTTTCTAACAGATGCGAGTGATACAATGTTAAGATAAGATAAGATAAGATTTTGTTCGGATTTTTAACCCCGGATAACCCAAGAAAGTCAGTGCGTCATCGAGGACTGTCTAACTTATTTCCATTGGGGTCCTTAATCTTGTCCCCCAGGATGCGACCCACACCAGTCGACTAACACCCAGGTACCTATTTGCTGCTAGGTGAACAGGACAACAGGTGTAAGGAAACGTGTCGAAATGTTTCCACCCGCCGGGAATCGAACCCGGGCCCTCCGTGTGTGAAGCGTGAGCTTTAGCCACCAGGCCACCGGTGAGATCCTCCGACATGATCACTCCCAGGTGTGGAGAGTGGCATAGCTGCCAAGTAACACTTTAGACCACTCAGCCACAAATGCCTCAACAATCTAGGTAGCCTGGTTACAGGTTATGCTGCAATAATCTAGGTAGCCTGGTTACAGGTCATGCTGCAATAATCAAGCTAGCCTGGTTACAGGTCATGCTGCAATAATCTAGGTAGCCTGGTTACAGGTCATGCTGCAATCTAGGTAGCCTGGTTACAGGTCATGCTGCAATAATCTAGGTAGCCTGGTTACAGGTCATGCTGCAATAATCTAGGTAGCCTGGTTACAGGTCATGCTGCAATAATCTAGGTAGCCTGGTTACAGGTCATGCTGCAATAATCTAGGTAGCCTGGTTACAGGCCATGCTGCAATAATCTAGGTAGCCTGGTTACAGGTCATGCTGCAATAATCTAGGTAGCCTGGTTACAGGCCATGCTGCAATAATCTAGGTAGCCTGGTTACAGGCCATGCTGCAATAATCAAGCTAGCCTGGTTACAGGTCATGCTGCAATGATCTAGGTAGCCTGGTTACAGGTCATGCTGCAATAATCTAGGAAGCCTGGTTACAAGTCATGCTGCAATAATCTAGGTAGCCTGGTTACAGGTCATGCTGCAATAATCTAGGTAGCCTGGTTACAGGTCATGCTGCAATAATCTAGGTAGCCTGGTTACAGGTCATGCTGCAATAATCTAGGTAGCCTGGTTACAGGCCATGCTGCAATAATCTAGGTAGCCTGGTTACAGGTCATGCTCCAATAATCTAGGTAGCCTGGTTACAGGTCATGCTGCAATAATCTAGGTAGCCTGTTTATAGGTCATGCTGCAATAATCTAGGTAGCCTGGTTACAGGTCATGCTGCAATAATCTAGGTAGCCTGTTTACAGGTCATGCTGAAATAATCTAGGTAGCCTGGTTACAGGTCATGCTGCAATAATCTAGGTAGCCTGTTTACAGGTCATGCTGCAATAATCTAGGTAGCCTGGTTACAGGTCATGCTGCAATAATCTAGGCAGCCTGGTTACAGGTCATGCTGCAATAATCTAGGTAGCCTGGTTACAGGCCATGCTGCAATAATCTAGGTAGCCTGGTTACAGGTCATGCTGCAATAATCTAGGTAGCCTGGTTATAGGTCATGCTGCAATAATCTAGGTAGCCTGGTTACAGGTCATGCTGCAATAATCTAGGTAGCCTGGTTACAGGTCATGCTGCAATAATCTAGATAGCCTGGTTACAGGTCATGCTGCAATAAACTAGGTAGCCTGGTTACAGGTCATGCTGCAATAATCTAGGTAGCCTGGTTACAGGTCATGCTGCAATAATCTAGGTAGCCTGGTTACAGGTCATGCTGCAATAATCTAGGTGGCCTGGTTACAGGTCATGCTGCAATAATCTAGATAGCCTGGTTACAGGTCATGCTGCAATAATCTAGGTAGCCTGGTTACAGGTCATGCTGCAATAATCTAGGTAGCCTTGTTACAGGTCATGCTGCAATAATCTAGGTAGCCTGGTTACAGGTCATGCTGCAATAAACTAGGTAGCCTGGTTAAAGGTCATGCTGCAATAATCTAGGTAGCCTGGTTACAGGTCATGCTGCAATAATCTAGGTAGCCTGGTTGCAGGCCATGCTGCAATAATCTAGGTAGCCTGGTTACAGGTCATGCTGCAATAATTTAGGTAGCCTGGTTACAGGTCATGCTGCAATAATCTAGGTAGCCTGGTTACAAGTCATGCTGCAATAATCTAGGTAGCCTGGTTACAGGGCATGCTGCAATAATCTAGGTAGCCTGGTTACAGGTCATGCTGCAATAATCTAGGTAGCCTGGTTACAGGTCATGCTGCAATAATCTAGGTAGCCTAGTTACAGGTCATGCTGCAATAATCTAGGTAGCCTGGTTACAGGTCATGCTGCAATAATCTAGGTAGCCTGGTTACAGGTCATGCTGCAATAATCTAGGTAGCCTGTTTACAGGTCATGCTGCAATAATCTAGGTAGATTGGTTACAGGTCATGCTGCAATAATCTAGGTAGCCTGGTTACAGGTCATGCTGCAATAATCTAGGTAGCCTGGTTACAGGTCATGCTGCAATAATCAAGGTAGCCTGGTTACAGGTCATGCTGCAATAATCTAGGTAGCCTGGTTACAGGTCATGCTGCAATAATGTAGGTAGCCTGTTTACAGGTCATGCTGCAGTAATCTAGGTAGCCTGGTTACAGGTCATGCTGCAATAATCTAGGTAGCCTGGTTACAGGTCATGCTGCAATAATGTAGGTAGCCTGGTTTCAGGTCATGCTGCAATAATGTAGGTAGCCTGGTTACAGGTCATGCTGCAATAATCTAGGTAGACTGGTTACAGGTCATGCTGCAATAATCTAGGTAGCCTGGTTACAGGTCATGCTGCAATAATCTAAGCAGCCTGGTTACAGGTCATGCTGCAAAAATCTAGGTAGCCTGGTTACAGGCCATGCTGCAATAATCTAGGTAGCCTGGTTACAGGTCATGCTGCAATAATCTAGGTAGCCTGGTTACAGGTCATGCTGCAATAATCTAGGTAGCCTGGTTACAGATCTTGCTGCAATAATCTAGGTAGCCTGGTTACAGGTCATGCTGCAATAATCTAGGTAGCCTGGTTGCAGGTCATGCTGCAATAAACTAGGTAGCCTGGTTACAGGTCATGCTGCAATAATCTAGGTAGCCTGGTTACAGGTCATGCTGCAATAATCTAGGTAGCCTGGTAACAGGTCATGCTGCAATAATGTAGGTGGCCTGGTTACAGGTCATGCTGCAATAATCTAGGTAGCCTGGTTACAGGTCATGCTGCAATAATCTAGGTAGCCTGGTTACAGGTCATGCTGCAATAATCTAGGTAGCCTTGTTACAGGTCATGCTGCAATAATCTAGGTAGCCTGGTTACAGGTCATGCTGCAATAAACTAGGTAGCTTGGTTAAAGGTCATGCTGAAATAATCTAGGTAGCCTGGTTACAGGTCATGCTGCAATAATCTAGGTAGCCTGGTTGCAGGTCATGCTGCAATAATCTAGGTAGCCTGGTTACAGGTCATGCTGCAATAATCTAGGTAGCCTGGTTACAGGTCATGCTGCAATAATCTAGGTAGCCTGGTTACAAGTCATGCTGCAATAATCTAGGTAGCCTGGTTACAGGTCATGCTGCAATAATCTAGGTAGCCTGGTTACAGGTCATGCTGCAATAATCTAGGTAGCCTGGTTACAGGTCATGCTGCAATAATCTAGGTAGCCTAGTTACAGGTCATGCTGCAATAATCTAGGTAGCCTGGTTACAGGTCATGCTGCAATAATCTAGGTAGCCTGGTTACAGGTCATGCTGCAATAATCTAGGTAGCCTGGTTACAGGTCATGCTGCAATAATCTAGGTTGCCTGTTTACAGGTCATGCTGCAATAATCTAGGTAGATTGGTTACAGGTCATGCTGCAATAATCTAGGTAGCCTGGTTACAGGTCATGCTGCAATAATCTAGGTAGCCTGGTTACAGGTCATGCTGCAATAATCTAGGTAGCCTGGTTACAGGTCATGCTGCAATAATCTAGGTAGCCTGGTTACAGGTCATGCTGCAATAATGTAGGTAGCCTGTTTGCAGGTCATGCTGCAGTAATCTAGGTAGCCTGGTTACAGGTCATGCTGCAATAATCTAGGTAGCCTGGTTACAGGTCATGCTGCAATAATGTAGGTAGCCTGGTTTCAGGTCATGCTGCAATAATGTAGGTAGCCTGGTTACAGGTCATGCTGCAATAATCTAGGTAGCCTGGTTACAGGTCATGCTGCAATAATCTAGGTAGCCTGGTTACAGGTCATGCTGCAATAATCTAGGTAGCCTGGTTACAGGTCATGCTGCAATAATCTAGGTAGCGTGTTTACAGGTCATGCTGCAATAATCTAGGTAGATTGGTTACAGGTCATGCTGCAATAATATAGGTAGCCTGGTTACAGGTCATGCTGCAATAATCTAGGTAGCCTGGTTACAGGTCATGCTGCAATAATCTAGGTAGCCTGGTTATAGGTCATGCTGCAATAATCTAGGTAGCCTGGTTACAGGTCATGCTGCAATAATCTAGGTAGCCTGGTTACAGGTCATGCTGCAATAATCTAGGTTGCCTGTTTACAGGTCATGCTGCAATAATCTAGGTAGATTGGTTACAGGTCATGCTGCAATAATCTAGGTAGCCTGGTTACAGGTCATGCTGCAATAATCTAGGTAGCCTGGTTACAGGTCATGCTGCAATAATCTAGGTAGCCTGGTTACAGGTCATGCTGCAATAATCTAGGTAGCCTGGTTACAGGTCATGCTGCAATAATGTAGGTAGCCTGTTTGCAGGTCATGCTGCAGTAATCTAGGTAGCCTGGTTACAGGTCATGCTGCAATAATCTAGGTAGCCTGGTTACAGGTCATGCTGCAATAATGTAGGTAGCCTGGTTTCAGGTCATGCTGCAATAATGTAGGTAGCCTGGTTACAGGTCATGCTGCAATAATCTAGGTAGCCTGGTTACAGGTCATGCTGCAATAATCTAGGTAGCCTGGTTACAGGTCATGCTGCAATAATCTAGGTAGCCTGGTTACAGGTCATGCTGCAATAATCTAGGTAGCGTGTTTACAGGTCATGCTGCAATAATCTAGGTAGATTGGTTACAGGTCATGCTGCAATAATATAGGTAGCCTGGTTACAGGTCATGCTGCAATAATCTAGGTAGCCTGGTTACAGGTCATGCTGCAATAATCTAGGTAGCCTGGTTATAGGTCATGCTGCAATAATCTAGGTAGCCTGGTTACAGGTCATGCTGCAATAATCTAGGTAGCCTGGATACAGGTCATGCTGCAATAATCTAGGTAGCCTGGTTACAGGTCATGCTGCAATAATCTAGGTAGCCTGTTTACAGGTCATGCTGCAGTAATCTAGGTAGCCTGGTTACAGGTCATGCTGCAATAATCTAGGTAGCCTGTTTACAGGTCATGCTGCAATAATCTAGGTAGCCTGGTTACAGATCATGCTGCAATAATCTAGGTAGCCTGGTTACAGGTCATGCTGCAATAATCTAGGTAGCCTGGTTACAGGCCATGCTGCAATAATCTAGGTAGCCTGGTTACAGGTCATGCTGCAATAATCTAGGTAGCCTGGTTACAGATCATGCTGCAATAATCTAGGTAGCCTGGTTACAGGTCGTGCTACAATAATCTAGGTAGCCTGGTTACAGGTCATGCTGCAATAATCTAGGTAGCCTGGTTACAGGTCATGCTGCAATAATCTAGGTAGCCTGGTTACAGGTCATGCTGCAATAATCAAGGTAGCCTGGTTACAGGTCATGCTGCAATAATCTAGGTAGCCTGGTTACAGGTCATGCTGCAATAATCTAGGCAGCCTGGTTACAGGTCATGCTGCAATAATCTAGGTAGCCTGGTTACAGGTCATGCTGCAATAATCTAGGTAGCCTGGTTACAGGTCATGCTGCAATAATCTAGGTAGCCTGTTTACAGGTCATGCTACAATAATCTAGGTAGATTGGTTACAGGTCATGCTGCAATAATCTAGTTAGCCTGGTTACAGGTCATGCTGCAATAATCTAGGTAGCCTGGTTACAGGTCATGCTGCAATAATGTAGGTAGCCTGGTTACAGGTCATGCTGCAATAATCTAGGTAGCCTGGTTACAGGTCATGCTGCAATAATGTAGGTAGCCTGTTTACAGGTCATGCTGCAATAATCTAGGTAGCCTGGTTACAGGTCATGCTGCAATAATCTAGGTAGCCTGGTTACAGGTCATGCTGCAATAATCTAGGTAGCCTGGTTACAGGTCATGCTGCAATAATCTAGGTAGCCTGGTTACAGGTCATGCTGCAATAATCTAGGTAGCCTGGTTACAGGTCAATCTGCAATAATCTAGGTAGCCTGGTTACAGGTCATGCTGCAATAATCTAGGTAGCCTGTTTACAGGTCATGCTGCAGTAATCTAGGTAGCCTGGTTACAGGTCATGCTGCAATAATCTAGCTAGAGTGGTTACAGGTCATGCTGCAATAATCTAGGTAGCCTGATTACAGGTCATGCTGCAATAATCTAGGTAGCCTGGTTACAGGTCATGCTGCAATAATCTAGGTAGCCTGGTTACAGGTCATGCTGCAATAATCTTGGTAGCCTGGTTACAGGTCATGCTGCAATAATCTAGGTAGCCTGGTTACAGGTCATGCTGCAATAATCTAGGTAGCCTGGTTACAGGTCATGCTGCAATAATCTAGGTAGCCTGGTTACAGGTCATGCTGCAATAATCTAGGTAGCCTGGTTACAGGTCATGCTGCAATAATCTAGGTAGCCTGGTTACAGGTCATGCTGCAATAATCTAGGTAGCCTGGTTACAGGCCATGCTGCAATAATCTAGGTAGCCTGGTTACAGGTCATGCTGCAATAATCTAGGTATCCTGGTTACAAGTCATGCTGCAATAATCTAGGTAGCCTGGTTACAGGTCATGCTGCAATAATCTAAGTAGCCTGTTTACAGGTCATGCTGCAATAATCTAGGTAGATTGGTTACAGGTCATGCTGCAATAATCTAGGTAGCCTGGTTACAGGTCATGCTGCAATAATCTAGGTAGCCTGGTTACAGGTCATGCTGCAATAATCAAGGTAGCCTGGTTACAGGTCATGCTGCAATAATCTAGGTAGCCTGGTTACAGGTCATGCTGCAATAATGTAGGTAGCCTGTTTACAGGTCATGCTGCAGTAATCTAGGTAGCCTGGTTACAGGTCATGCTGCAATAATCTAGGGAGCCTGGTTACAGGTCATGCTGCAATAATGTAGGTAGCCTGGTTTCAGGTCATGCTGCAATAATGTAGGTAGCCTGGTTACAGGTCATGCTGCAATAATCTAGGTAGCCTGGTTACAGGTCATGCTGCAATAATCTAGGTAGCCTGGTTACACATCATGCTGCAATAATCTAAGCAGCCTGGTTACAGGTCATACTGCAATAATCTAGGTAGCCTGGTTACAGGACATGCTGCAATAATCTAGGTAGCCTTGTTACAGGTCATGCTGCAATAATCTAGGTAGCCTGGTTACAGGTCATGCTGCAATAATCTAGGTAGCCTGGTTACAGGTCATGCTGCAATAATCAAGGTAGCCTGGTTACAGGTCATGCTGCAATAATCTAGGTAGCCTGGTTACAGGTCATGCTGCAATAATGTAGGTAGCCTGTTTACAGGTCATGCTGCAGTAATCTAGGTAGCCTGGTTACAGGTCATGCTGCAATAATCTAGGTAGCCTGGTTACAGGTCATGCTGCAATAATGTAGGTAGCCTGGTTTCAGGTCATGCTGCAATAATGTAGGTAGCCTGGTTACAGGTCATGCTGCAATAATCTAGGTAGACTGGTTACAGGTCATGCTGCAATAATCTAGGTAGCCTGGTTACAGGTCATGCTGCAATAATCTAAGCAGCCTGGTTACAGGTCATGCTGCAAAAATCTAGGTAGCCTGGTTACAGGCCATGCTGCAATAATCTAGGTAGCCTGGTTACAGGTCATGCTGCAATAATCTAGGTAGCCTGGTTACAGGTCATGCTGCAATAATCTAGGTAGCCTGGTTACAGGTCTTGCTGCAATAATCTAGGTAGCCTGGTTACAGGTCATGCTGCAATAATCTAGGTAGCCTGGTTGCAGGTCATGCTGCAATAAACTAGGTAGCCTGGTTACAGGTCATGCTGCAATAATCTAGGTAGCCTGGTTACAGGTCATGCTGCAGTAATCTAGGTAGCCTGGTTACAGGTCATGCTGCAATAATGTAGGTGGCCTGGTTACAGGTCATGCTGCAATAATCTAGGTAGCCTGGTTACAGGTCATGCTGCAATAATCTAGGTAGCCTGGTTACAGGTCATGCTGCAATAATCTAGGTAGCCTTGTTACAGGTCATGCTGCAATAATCTATGTAGCCTGGTTACAGGTCATGCTGCAATAAACTAGGTAGCTTGGTTAAAGGTCATGCTGAAATAATCTAGGTAGCCTGGTTACAGGTCATGCTGCAATAATCTAGGTAGCCTGGTTGCAGGTCATGCTGCAATAATCTAGGTAGCCTGGTTACAGGTCATGCTGCAATAATCTAGGTAGCCTGGTTACAGGTCATGCTGCAATAATCTAGGTAGCCTGGTTACAAGTCATGCTGCAATAATCTAGGTAGCCTGGTTACAGGTCATGCTGCAATAATCTAGGTAGCCTGGTTACAGGTCATGCTGCAATAATCTAGGTAGCCTGGTTACAGGTCATGCTGCAATAATCTAGGTAGCCTAGTTACAGGTCATGCTGCAATAATCTAGGTAGCCTGGTTACAGGTCATGCTGCAATAATCTAGGTAGCCTGGTTACAGGTCATGCTGCAATAATCTAGGTAGCCTGGTTACAGGTCATGCTGCAATAATCTAGGTTGCCTGTTTACAGGTCATGCTGCAATAATCTAGGTAGATTGGTTACAGGTCATGCTGCAATAATCTAGGTAGCCTGGTTACAGGTCATGCTGCAATAATCTAGGTAGCCTGGTTACAGGTCATGCTGCAATAATCTAGGTAGCCTGGTTACAGGTCATGCTGCAATAATCTAGGTAGCCTGGTTACAGGTCATGCTGCAATAATGTAGGTAGCCTGTTTGCAGGTCATGCTGCAGTAATCTAGGTAGCCTGGTTACAGGTCATGCTGCAATAATCTAGGTAGCCTGGTTACAGGTCATGCTGCAATAATGTAGGTAGCCTGGTTTCAGGTCATGCTGCAATAATGTAGGTAGCCTGGTTACAGGTCATGCTGCAATAATCTAGGTAGCCTGGTTACAGGTCATGCTGCAATAATCTAGGTAGCCTGCTTACAGGTCATGCTGCAATAATCTAGGTAGCCTGGTTACAGGTCATGCTGCAATAATCTAGGTAGCGTGTTTACAGGTCATGCTGCAATAATCTAGGTAGATTGGTTACAGGTCGTGCTGCAATAATATAGGTAGCCTGTTTACAGGTCCTGCTGCAATAATCTAGGTAGCCTGGTTACAGGTCATGCTGCAATAATCTAGTTGGCCTGGTTACAGGTCATGCTGCAATAATCTAGGTAGCCTGGTTACAGGTCATGCTGCAATAATGTAGGTAGCCTGTTTACAGGTCATGCTGCAATAATCTAGGTAGCCTGGTTACAGGTCATGCTGCACTAATCTAGGTAGCCTGGTTACAGGTCATGCTGCAATAATCTAGGTAGCCTGGTTATAGGTCATGCTGCAATAATCTAGGTAGCCTGGTTACAGGTCATGCTGCAATAATCTAGGTAGCCTGGATACAGGTCATGCTGCAATAATCTAGGTCGCCTGGTTACAGGTCATGCTGCAATAATCTAGGTAGCCTGTTTACAGGTCATGCTGCAGTAATCTAGGTAGCCTGGTTACAGGTCATGCTGCAATAATCTAGGTAGCCTGTTTACAGGTCATGCTGCAATAATCTAGGTAGCCTGGTTACAGATCATGCTGCAATAATCTAGGTAGCCTGGTTACAGGTCATGCTGCAATAATCTAGGTAGCCTGGTTACAGGCCATGCTGCAATAATCTAGGTAGCCTGGTTACAGGTCATGCTGCAATAATCTAGGTAGCCTGGTTACAGATCATGCTGCAATAATCTAGGTAGCCTGGTTACAGGTCGTGCTGCAATAATCTAGGTAGCCTGGTTACAGGTCATGCTGCAATAATCTAGGTAGCCTGGTTACAGGTCATGCTGCAATAATCTAGGTAGCCTGGTTACAGGTCATGCTGCAATAATCAAGGTAGCCTGGTTACAGGTCATGCTGCAATAATCTAGGTAGCCTGGTTACAGGTCATGCTGCAATAATCTAGGTAGCCTGGTTACAGGTCATGCTGCAATAATCTAGGTAGCCTGGTTACAGGTCATGCTGCAATAATCTAGGTAGCCTGGTTACAGGTCATGCTGCAATAATCTAGGTAGCCTGTTTACAGGTCATGCTACAATAATCTAGGTAGATTGGTTACAGGTCATGCTGCAATAATCTAGTTAGCCTGGTTACAGGTCATGCTGCAATAATCTAGGTAGCCTGGTTACAGGTCATGCTGCAATAATGTAGGTAGCCTGGTTACAGGTCATGCTGCAATAATCTAGGTAGCCTGGTTACAGGTCATGCTGCAATAATGTAGGTAGCCTGTTTACAGGTCATGCTGCAATAATCTAGGTAGCCTGGTTACAGGTCATGCTGCAATAATCTAGGTAGCCTGGTTACAGGTCATGCTGCAATAATCTAGGTAGCCTGGTTACAGGTCATGCTGCAATAATCTAGGTAGCCTGTTTACAGGTCATGCTGCAGTAATCTAGGTAGCCTGGTTACAGGTCATGCTGCAATAATCTAGGTAGCCTGTTTACAGGTCATGCTGCAATAATCTAGGTAGCCTGGTTACAGATCATGCTGCAATAATCTAGGTAGCCTGGTTACAGGTCAATCTGCAATTATCTAGGTAGCCTGGTTACAGGTCATGCTGCAATAATCTAGGTAGCCTGTTTACAGGTCATGCTGCAGTAATCTAGGTAGCCTGGTTACAGGTCATGCTGCAATAATCTAGGTAGAGTGGTTACAGGTCATGCTGCAATAATCTAGGTAGCCTGATTACAGGTCATTCTGCAATAATCTAGGTAGCCTGGTTACAGGTCATGCTGCAATAATCTAGGTAGCCTGGTTACAGGTCATGCTGCAATAATCTTGGTAGCCTGGTTACAGGTCATGCTGCAATAATCTAGGTAGCCTGGTTACAGGTCATGCTGCAATAATCTAGGTAGCCTGGTTACAGGTCATGCTGCAATAATCTAGGTAGCCTGGTTACAGGTCATGCTGCAATAATCTAGGTAGCCTGGTTACAGGTCATGCTGCAATAATCTAGGTAGCCTGGTTACAGGTCATGCTGCAATAATCTAGGTAGCCTGGTTACAGGCCATGCTGCAATAATCTAGGTAGCCTGGTTACAGGTCATGCTGCAATAATCTAGGTATCCTGGTTACAAGTCATGCTGCAATAATCTAGGTAGCCTGGTTACAGGTCATGCTGCAATAATCTAAGTAGCCTGGTTACAGGTCATGCTGCAATAATCTAGGTAGCCTGATTACAGGTCATGCTGCAATAATCTAGGTAGCCTGGTTACAGGTCATGCTGCAATAATTTAGGTAGCCTGGTTACAGGTCATGCTGCAATAATCTAGGTAGCCTGGTTGCAGGTCATGCTGCAATAATCTAGGTAGCCTGGTTACAGGTCATGCTGCAATAATTTAGGTAGCCTGCTTACAGGTCATGCTGCAATAATCTAGGTAGCCTGGTTACAGGTCATGCTGCAATAATCTAGGTAGCCTGGTTACAGGTCATGCTGCAATAATCTAGGTAGCCTGGTTACAGGTCATGCTGCAATAATCTAGGTAGCCTGTTTACAGGTCATGCTGCAATAATCTAGGTAGCCTGGTTACACGTCATGCTGCAATAATCTAGGTAGCCTGGTTACAGGTCATGCTGCAATAATCTAGGTAGCCTGGTTACAGGTCATGCTGCAATAATGTAGGTAGCCTGGTTACAGGTCATGCTGCAATAATCTAGGTAGCCTGGTTACAGGTCATGCTGCAATAATCTAGGTAGCCTGGTTACAGGTCATGTTGCAATAATGTAGGTAGCCTGGTTACAGGTCATGCTGCAATAATCTAGGTAGAATGGTTACAGGTCATGCTGCAATAATCTAGGTAGCCTGGTTGCAGGTCATGCTGCAGTAATCTAGGTAGCCTGGTTACAGGTCATGCTGCAATAATCTAGGTAGCCTGGTTGCAGGTCATGCTGCAATAATCTAGGTAGCCTGGTTACAGGTCATGCTGCAATAATCTAGGTAGCCTGGTTACAGGTCATGCTGCAATAATCTAGGTAGCCTGGTTACAGGTCATGCTGTAATAATCTAGGTAGCCTGGTTACAGGTCATGCTGCAATAATCTAGGTAGCCTGGTTGCAGGTCATGCTGCAATAATCTAGGTAGCCTGGTTACAGGTCATGCTGCAATAATCTAGGTAGCCTGGTTGCAGGTCATACTGCAATAATCTAGGTAGCCTAGTTACAGGTCATGCTGCAATAATCTAGGTAGCCTGGTTACAGGTCATGCTGCAATAATCTAGGTAGCCTGGTTACAGGTCATGCTGCAATAATCTAGGTAGCCTGGTTGCAGGTCATGCTGCACTAATCTAGGTAGCCTGGTTACAGGTCATGCTGCAATAATCTAGGTAGCCTGGTTGCAGGTCATGCTGCAATAATCTAGGTAGCCTGGTTACAGGTCATGCTGCAATAATCTAGGTAGCCTGGTTACAGGTCATGCTGCAATAATCTAGGTAGCCTGGTTACAGGTCATGCTGCAATAATCTAGGTAGCCTGGTTACAGGTCATGCTGCAATAATCTAGGTAGCCTGGTTGCAGGTCATGCTGCAATAATCTAGGTTGCCTGGTTACAGGTCATGCTGCAATAATCTAGGTAGCCTGGTTGCAGGTCATGCTGCAATAATCTAGGTAGCCTGGTTACAGGTCATGCTGCAATAATCTAGGTAGCCTGGTTACAGGTCATGCTGCAATAATCTAGGTAGCCTGGTTACAGGTCATGCTGCAATAATCTAGGTAGCCTGGTTGCAGGTCATGCTGCAATAATCTAGGTAGCCTGGTTACAGGTCATGCTGCAATAATCTAGGTAGCCTGGTTGCAGGTCATGCTGCAATAATCTAGGTAGCCTGGTTACAGGTCATGCTGCAATAATCTAGGTAGCCTGGTTATAGGTCATGCTGCAATAATCTAGGTAGCCTGGTTGCAGGTCATGCTGCAATAATCTAGGTAGCCTGGTTACAGGTCATGCTGCAATAATCTAGGTAGCCTGGTTACAGGTCATGCTGCAATAATCTAGGTAGCCTGGTTACAGGTCATGCTGCAATAATCTAGGTAGCCTGGTTACAGGTCATGCTGCAATAATCTAGGTAGCCTGGTTACAGGTCATGCTGCAATAATCTAGGTAGCCTGGTTACAGGTCATGCTGCAATAATCTAGGTAGCCTGGTTACAGGCCATGCTGCAATAATCTAGGTAGCCTGGTTACAGGCCATGCTGCAATAATCAAGCTAGCCTGGTTACAGGTCATGCTGCAATAATCTAGGTAGCCTGGTTACAGGTCATGCTGCAATAATCTAGGTAGCCTGGTTACAGGTCATGCTGCAATAATCTAGGTAGCCTGGTTACAGGTCATGCTGCAATAATCTAGGTAGCCTGGTTACAGGTCATGCTGCAATAATCTAGGTAGCCTGGTTACAGGTCATGCTGCAATAATCTAGGTAGCCTGGTTACAGGTAATGCTGCAATAATCTAGGTAGCCTGGTTACAGGTCATGCTGCAATAATCTAGGTAGCCTGGTTACAGGCCATGCTGCAATAATCAAGCTAGCCTGGTTACAGGTCATGCTGCAATAATCTAGGTAGCCTGGTTACAGGTCATGCTGCAATAATCTAGGTAGCCTGGTTACAGGTCATGCTGCAATAATCTAGGTAGCCTGGTTACAGGTCCTGCTGCAATTATCTAGGTAGCCTGGTTACAGGCCATGCTGCAATAATCAAGCTAGCCTGGTTACAGGTCATGCTGCAATAATCTAGGTAGCCTGGTTACAGGTCATGCTGCAATAATCTAGGTAGCCTGGTTACAGGTCATGCTGCAATAATCTAGGTAGCCTGGTTACAGGTCATGCTGCAATAATCTAGGTAGCCTGGTTACAGGTCATGCTGCAATAATCTAGGTAGCCTGGTTACAGGCCATGCTGCAATAGTCTAGGTAGCCTGGTTACAGGTCATGCTGCAATAATCTAGGTAGCCTGGTTACAGGTCATGCTGCAATAATCTAGGTAGCCTGGTTACAGGTCATGCTGCAATAATCTAGGTAGCCTGGTTACAGGTCATGCTGCAATAATCTAGGTAGCCTGGTTACAGGTCATGCTGCAATAATCTAGGTAGCCTGGTTACAGGTCATGCTGCAATAATCTAGGTAGCCTGGTTGCAGGTCATGCTGCAATAATCTAGGTAGCCTGGTTACAGGTCATGCTGCAATAATCTAGGTAGCCTGGTTACAGGTCATGCTGCAATAATCTAGGTAGCCTGGTTACAGGTCATGCTGCAATAATCTAGGTAGCCTGGTTACTTAACCTGAGTAGAAAAACTGAGAAAAAAAGCTTCAAAAGTATGAAAACCCTCAGTGACAGCCTCGGTCAGATGACCAAAAGTTGCACTGGCGGGTCATCATAGGCCTAAGACCCGCCTCAGGAAACAATTAGTACTGTTTTCTGACATTCCTTACCTAACCTAACCCAGGGGATTATCTCCCATCAAAACACACGGAGGTAAAAAAAACTTAATTTGATGCAAATTAACCTAGATGGACTCTAATTCAGTTGCATATAGTGTCACCTGCTTATCCAGACCAGTCAACATTACTATCACCACTACATTGCTTACACCAATAATTATTATAACTAAAATTGACAGTACAACTATCTATTACTATCTCTTCATATTAACATTGCTGTTTAAATACACTGAGTTTCGTTACTTAAAATTATCATTAAATTAAAAATTTTTATTTACAGACAGTTAAATTGAAGGCCGCATTTATATATATTTTCTTTATCTATATAACTGTGTAATATCAAGAAGGTTTAAGTTCTACTTGTATCCTGTCATATGAAAAGTTATGTAGATTTTGAAAATAAATTTTGTAGTTGTTGGTATATAAGCACATGCGTGCATGTGTGCATACTCACCTATATGTGGCTGCAGGGGTCGAGTCACAACTCCTGTGGCTCGCGCGCGCGCGCGTGTGTGTTTGTGTGTGTGTGTGAGTGAGGTAGGATCAGTGTGCTGGGTGGCAGGAGTACGGTCAGACGTCCTCTATATCTGGTGCTGATGTGTCTGTTATCAGTGTGTGGCCGCCCCTCTCGCTGTTGCTGTCTACAACCTCAACATCACAAACTTAACTACCACCTCGCCTCCTTCATCCATAGACACAATTTCAATAAATATGAACGAGTTTTGTGTTAGATCTTAAATATATCAACTTAGATCCAAAATATATCAACTTAAATCTAATTAATTTTTTTTAAAAGACCGACCACGTAAAACATTTCCAACTCACAGTAATCTTGTAAAGACGACCTGATCATTGACGAGGTGTGACAAGTTTGTCATGTGGCGAGTGGTCGTTGTAGTTATGGTGGGGGTCACAGTCACCATGACAGGTAAGTGTCATGTTACACGTGGTCGTTGTAGTGATGGTGGTGGTCACAACCACCATGACAGGCAGCAACACAATAATCATCTTAATATGAACTGTTAACACCATACTGGTAGTGCCAGTTTGCTTCACTCCTGAGCAGGAGGAGGCGGGGTCATAGTGGAACCATCCACTTGTCTAAGTAGGTCTTCGTCCAAAGATTGGACAAGTTTTGAGGAATTCTTTACATCAAGATCCCATGATGCTGCAATGTCTAACAGATATGATAAATGGTTTTGAAAACCGACAGCTTGAAGAACTGAGACACTTATGCAACATATGGGAATCTTTAACACATCTGTTAGACACTGCATCATCATGGGAACTTGATACAAAGAATTCTTCAAAATTGTCCAATCTTTGCACGAAGACTTACTTAAACTAGTGGATGGTTCCACTATGACCCCGCCTCCTCTTGCTTCGCCTCACCTGACTACTGTAGATACGCCACTGCTACGGCCCTATGCTGTACTTTCTACAAGATTGATGGACTGAACACATCGACTCTAGGCTAAGGGACTGATTACCTCAAACTCCTCCTCTCCTTATACCTTCCTACTTTGTATAGGACTGATGAAGCCACTGTGTGGCGAAACGTTTCTTCAATAAAGATTCCCATACGTTGCATAAGTGTCTCAATTCTTCAAGTTGTCGGTTTTCAAAACCATTTATTATACCAAAAAGGTGACGGATATGTCTATAAGATTCCTTGTAAAATTTGCGATAAAGTTTATTACGGTCAAACCAGTAAAAGTCTCGAACTAAGATTAAAACAACATAACTAAAGCATTAGAACTGGACAAGATTCTAATGCTTTATATATTCATGTGTTTCTTTGTTGTGGGATGTGATTGTGAGGTGTGGTCTCGACCCTTTATATGCCTTCCTTTGATGTAATGCTTATATAGTTCCTTAATAATGTGAGAAGTCATGAAAGCGCTTGGAACTTCACTATTCTTTCAGTTAGTTTAATATGTTTATTATGCACCCCATACCCATCCTGTGGGCGGTAGTCAAAAGATTACAGAGGTACATAATTGGTCCAGGGACTGGACTCCAAAGTTTTGATAGCTGAGCAAGTTACAGAGGTAATGAGTTCACAATTTACAAAGGTAATGAACTCACAATTTACAAAGGTAATGAACTCCAGGTAGGTCTAGTCACAATCATGACAAGTTACAAAGGTATTTACAGATTACAGAGGTACGTAATGGGTCCAGGGACTGGGCTCCCAAAGTTGTGATGGCTGAACTAGGTACAAGGTAATGAACTCACAAGTTACAAAGGTAATGAATCCTGTAAAAATGGTTACTTACGTTTATACATGGCTACAATCATGAACAAATTATAGTGTAATGAGCAATTCACACTTCCACACCCGGTCACAACTGTACCTGGAGTTTACCTGGAGAGAGTTTCGGGGGTCAACGCCCCCGCGGCCCGGTCTGTGACCAGGCCTCCTGGTGGATCAGCGCCTGATCAACCAGGCTGTTGCTGCTGGCTGCACGCAAACCAACGTACGAGCCACAGCCCGGCTGATCAGGAACTGTCTTTAGGTGCTTGTCCAGTGCCAGCTTGAAGACTGCCAGGGGTCTGTTGGTAATCCCCCTTATGTGTGCTGGGAGGCAGTTGAACAGTCTCGGGCCCCTGACACTTATTGTATGGTCTCTTAACGTGCTAGTGACACCCCTGCTTTTCATTGGGGGGATGGTGCATCGTCTGCCAAGTCTTTTGCTTTCGTAGTGAGTGATTTTCGTGTGCAAGTTTGGTACTAGTCCCTCTAGGATTTTCCAGGTGTATATAATCATGTATCTCTCCCTCCTGCGTTCCAGGGAATACAGGTTTAGAAACCTCAAGCGCTCCCAGTAATTGAGGTGTTTTATCTCCGTTATGCGCGCCGTGAAAGTTCTCTGTACATTTTCTAGGTCGGCAATTTCACCTGCCTTGAAAGGTGCTGTTAGAGTGCAGCAATATTCCAGCCTAGATAGAACAAGTGACCTGAAGAGTGTCATCATGGGCTTGGCCTCCCTAGTTTTGAAGGTTCTCATTATCCATCCTGTCATTTTTCTAGCAGACGCGATTGATACAATGTTATGGTCCTTGAAGGTGAGATCCTCCGACATAATCACTCCTAGGTCTTTGACGTTGGTGTTTCGCTCTATTTTGTGGCCAGAATTTGTTTTGTACTCTGATGAAGATTTAATTTCCTCATGTTTACCATATCTGAGTAATTGAAATTTCTCATCGTTGAACTTCATATTGTTTTCTGCAGCCCACTGAAAGATTTGGTTGATGTCCGCCTGGAGCCTTGCAGTGTCTGCAATGGAAGACACTGTCATGCAGATTCGGGTGTCATCTGCAAAGGAAGACACGGTGCTGTGGCTGACATCCTTGTCTATGTCGGATATGAGGATGAGGAACAAGATGGGAGCTAGTACTGTGCCTTGTGGGACAGAGCTTGTCACCGTAGCTGCCTCGGACTTTACTCTGTTGACGACTACTCTCTGTGTTCTGTTAGTGAGGAAATTATAGATCCATCGACCGACTTTTCCTGTTATTCCTTTAGCGCGCATTTTGTGCGCTATTACGCCATGGTCACACTTGTCGAAGGCTTTTGCAAAGTCTGTATATATTACATCTGCATTCTTTTTGTCTTCTAGTGCATTTAGGACCTTGTCGTAGTGATCCAGTAGTTGAGACAGACAGGAGCGACCTGTTCTAAACCCATGTTGCCCTGGGTTGTGTAACTGATGGGTTTCTAGATGGGTGGTGATCTTGCTTCTTAGGACCCTTTCAAAGATTTTTATGATATGGGATGTTAGTGCTATTGGTCTGTAGTTCTTTGCTGTTGCTTTACTGCCCCCTTTGTGGAGTGGGGCTATGTCTGTTGTTTTTAGTAACTGAGGGACGACCCCCGTGTCCATGCTCCCTCTCCATAGGATGGAAAAGGCTCGTGATAGGGGCTTCTTGCAGTTCTTGATGAACACAGAGTTCCATGAGTCTGGCCCTGGGGCAGAGTGCATGGGCATGTCATTTATCGCCTGTTCGAAGTCATTTGGCGTCAGGATAACATCGGATAGGCTTGTGTTAGTCAAATTTTGTGGCTCTCTCATAAAAAATTCATTTTGGTCTTCGACTCTCAGTCTGGTTAGCGGCTTGCTAAAAACTGAGTCATATTGGGACTTGAGTAGCTCACTCATTTCCTTGCTGTCATCTGTGTAGGACCCATCTTGTTTAAGTAGGGGCCCAATACTGGACGTTGTTCTCGATTTTGATTTGGCATAGGAGAAGAAATACTTTGGGTTTCTTTCGATTTCATTTATGGCTTTTAGTTCTTCCCGCGATTCCTGACTCCTAAAGGATTCTTTTAGCTTAAGTTCGATGCTTGCTATTTCTCTGACCAGTGTCTCCCTGCGCATTTCAGATATATTGACCTCTTTTAGCCGCTCTGTTATTCTTTTCCGTCGCCTGTAAAGGGAGCGCCTGTCTCTTTCTATTTTACATCTACTCCTCCTTTTTCTTAGAGGAATAAGCCTTGTGCATACATCGAGTGCCACCGAGTTAATCTGTTCTAGGCATAAGTTTGGGTCTGTGTTGCTTAGTATATCTTCCCAGCTTATATCGGTTAGGACTTGGTTTACTTGGTCCCACTTTATGTTTTTGTTATTGAAGTTGAATTTGGTGAATGCTCCCTCATGACTAGTCTCATTTTGTCGGTCTGGGGCTCCATGCATACATGTCTGAACCTCAATTATGTTGTGATCTGAGTATATTGTTTTTGATATGGTGACATTTCTTATCAGATCATCATTGTTAGTGAAGATGAGGTCTAGTGTATTCTCCAGTCTTGTAGGCTCTATTATTTGCTGGTTTAAATTGAATTTTGTGCAGAGATTTAAAAGCTCGTGTGAGTGTGAGTTTTCATCAGAGCTGCCTCCTGGTGTTATTTCTGCAACAATATTATTTGCTATATTCCTCCATTTTAGGTGCCTTAAGTTGAAATCCCCCAGGAGCAAGATGTTGGGTGCAGGAGCTGGAAGATTTTCCAGACAGTGGTCAATTTTTAACAGCTGTTCCTGGAATTGCTGGGATGTTGCATCCGGAGGCTTGTAGACTACCACAATGACTAGGTTTTGGTTCTCGACCTTTACTGCTAAAACTTCCACTACGTCATTTGAGGCATTAAGCAGTTCTGTGCAAACAAGTGACTCTGCAATGTACAGGCCAACCCCCCCCTTTTGCCTGTTCACTCTGTCACATCTGTATAGGTTGTAACCTGGGATCCATACTTCGTTGTCCAAGTGATCCTTTATGTGGGTCTCAGTGAAAGCCGCGAACATTGCCTTTGCCTCTGCAAGCAGTCCACGGATGAAAGGTATTTTGTTGTTTGTAGCTGGCTTTAGACCCTGTATATTTGCAAAGAAGAATGTTATCGGACTGGTGGTATTGTTGGTACTGGGGGGGGATTTTTTTTCCGGCATTAGTATCTGTATCTGTTGGTTTGGAGTGGAGGCCATCGACTGTGGTTCCACTCCAGGAATGACTGGATTTGGTGTACGATTTCTGCCATTTCCTGCCAGTTTTTTTTCCTTCCTGGCACTAAAAAACCTCTCCCTCTTGAGTGGCTGTGGCTACCCAGGTTTTCCCCTGGCCTGGATGTTTTGTATCTTTTTGTCCCCTTTAGATGGTATGCCTGGCAATTTAAGTTATAGCACAGTCTTTCCTGTACTGAAGAGGTACACATTTCAGGGTGAAAAAGCTTACAGGAAGGGAGTTTGCATTTTCCTGTTTTCATATGGGCATGGCATTTTCTAGGGTGGTCATAGTTGCATGTCCCATCTGTTTTTCCAGATTTCCCATGCCAGCAGATACCAAGTGCATAGTATGTGCACAGGCTTGGTTTCCGCTTGCCTTGGGTTTCTGTGACTGTATTCCCTGTTGGTGCATGTTTCCCTGTCTTACTTCTATCCTCCCTAGCACCAACAATGGAGCTCCCACCAGTTGTTTTTGGTAATTTATCCTCACTATTGCTATTGGAGTCCTCTTGTTTGCTATTTCCTGCGGTGTTTCTAGTTTGCAATATTGGTTTTATCTTATCTTTGACTACACTTGTTTCCCTACTATGGCTCCTGTCCCCTATGAGGTCATTTATATGTATTCCTTCCTGCGTATAATTCCCGACTCCCTGGACAATATCTCCAGCTTCACCATTTCTGTCTCCCAGGACAGTATCTCCAGCTTCACCATTTCTGTCTCCCAGGACAGCACCTCCAGCTTCACCATTACTGTCTCCCAGGACAGTATCTCCAGCTTCACCATTTCTGTCTCCCAGGACAGCACCTCCAGCTTCACCATTTCTGTCTCCCAGGACAGTATCTCCAGCTTCACCATTTCTGTCTCCCAGGACAGCACCTCCAGCTTCACCATTACTGTCTCCCAGGACACCTCCAGCTTCACCATTACTGTCTCCCAGGACAGCACCTCCAGCTTCACCATTACTGTCTCCCAGGACAGCACCTCCAGCTTCACCATTACTGTCTCCCAGGACAGCACTATCAGCCCCACATTTACTGACTACCAGGACATCACCTCCAGCCTTACAGTTTATGACTACATGGCCAGTATCAATGGCAGTACCATTCAGCCCAGACATTTTATGTTCCCATCTGTTGTAGAAAGCTTCCAGGTTTTCTATGAAAGCAGCTTTGATGTTGTCCTCTTTTAATACCCTTGTGATTTTAGTCCACAGTTTTTCCTCATTTGAGCATACCCAAAAACACTTCTCTGTTTTAATACTGCTTGTAGCTAGTTCTGGGATATCTGCACAAGGGGCGTGACACCAATTTCCACAAAAATGACAATTTATCCATGTGGAAGCCCGTTTGTTTGACTGACCACAGACTACACAGGGCTTCATAATGATTTGAATGGTTGATTTACTGCAATTCTACTAGCAACCTCTTGAAAATTCTATTAATAACCTTAAATGAAGCTCTAGCTATTTGTATTTCTGTTTCTAACTCTTTTTGTATATTGGACAGCTTACCGTCACGTTCCTGATTTTTAATGTTTGTGTTTATAGGGCGCCTACAACCCCATCCGTTTACAGTCTGCTTTATTGTCCAACGAAACTGTTTGAAACCAGTCCCGGGTTCGGACCAGTCAAGGGTTCGGACCAGGCAAGGGTTCGGGCCAGTCGATCTGCTCTGATCAGTGGGTCACTTATTTAAAACATACTGGTCGGTGATTTGAGCTAACACATGAAGGATCTACTGGAAATTATCTACCCGAGTAATATGTGATTTGACTGATACAAAAGTATAACTTGCGTGTTGAAGAGCCGGTGATATCTGGCAGCTCCTACAATGACGAACGGTCACCTCCTTGTTTATCAATCGCTGTATCTGGCTTTTCTCTTTTTTTTTTTTTTTTTTTTATTTTTTTCCGTCTCCACCACAATAAATGCTATATTATCACTATAGTTGACTGGTGCAAATTTTGGAGGAAGGACGCTTTTTCTGTAGTAATAATTGCTTCTCGTTGTGTATATTGCGACTGCTGGTAACTACAGGTTATATGAAATTCACAGTAACGTCTCGTATTTCAAGAAAAAGAAACTAATGAAAGTCACTCCACTCCACTAAGTACCATTATAATACTGGTTAGTTGCTACTACAACACTGTATTCTGCTAATCACTGGTATCACTAGATTATATGCGAGTACACTGGCAAGCCAGGAAGATTATTAAAAAACAGCTGACCTGTGGTAAGTTCTGGCGACTTCTGGCACCTGTAGTGAATTATTGGTGCAAATATTGATTGTTGAGACACACACACACATACACACACATGCATATACAAATTCATACACACACACACACACACACATACACATGACGTGTATAGTATGCAAAATTATGGAGAAGATTATCAGGAGGAGAGTGGTGGAGCACCTGGAACGGAACAAGAGTATAAATGCCAACCAGCACGGATTCATGGAAGGCAAATCCTGTGTCACAAACCTTCTGGAGTTTCATGATAAAATAACAGAAGTAAGACACGAGAGAGAGGGGTGGGTTGATTGCATCTTCTTGGACTGCAAGAAGGCCTTTGACACAGTTCCTCACAAGAGATTAGTGCAGAAGCTAGAGCATCAGGCGCATATAACAGGAAGGGCACTGCAATGGATCAGAGAATACCTGACAGGGAGACAACGAGTCATGGTACGTAATGATGTATCACAGTGGGCACCTGTGACGAGCGGGGTCCCACAGGGGTCGGTCCTAGGACCAGTGCTATTTTTGGTATATGTGAACGACATGATGGAAGGGTTAGACTCAGAAGTGTCCCTGTTTGCAGATGATGTGAAGTTAATGAGGAGAATTAAATCTGATGAGGACCAGGCAGGACTTCAAAGAGACCTGGACAGACTGGACACCTGGTCCAGCAAATGGCTTCTCGAATTTAATCCTGCCAAATGCAAAGTCATGAAGATAGGGGAAGGGCACAGAAGACCACAGACCGAGTATAGGCTAGGTGGCCAAAGACTGCAAACCTCACTCAAGGAGAAAGATCTTGGGGTGAGTATAACACCGAGCATGTCTCCGGAAGCACACATCAACCAGATAACTGCTGCAGCATATGGGCGCCTGGCAAACCTGAGAACAGCATTCCGATACCTTAGTAAGGAATCGTTCAAGACACTGTACACCGTGTATGTCAGGCCCATACTGCAGTATGCAGCACCTGTTTGGAACCCGCACTTGATAAAGCACGTCAAGAAACTAGAGAAAGTACAAAGGTTTGCGACAAGGTTAGTTCCAGAGCTAAGGGGAATGTCCTATGAAGAAAGATTAAGGGAAATCGGCCTGACGACACTGGAGGACAGGAGGGTCAGGGGAGACATGATAACGACATATAAAATACTGCGTGGAATAGACAAGGTGGACAAAGACAGGATGTTCCAGGGAGGGGACACAGAAACAAGAGGCCACAATTGGAAGTTGAAGACACAAATGAGTCAGAGAGATATTGGGAAGTATTTCTTCAGTCATAGAGTTGTAAGGCAGTGGAATAGCCTAGAAAATGACGTAGTGGAGGCAGGAACCATACACAGTATTAAGACGAGGTTTGATAAAGCTCATGGAGCGGGGAGAGAGAGGGCCCAGTAGCAACCGGTGAAGAGGCGGGGCCAGGAGCTAAGACTCGACCCCTGCAACCACAAATAGGTGAGTACAAATAGGTGAGTACACTCATACACACACACACACTCATATACACTCATACACATACACACACACACACAAACACACACACACACACACACACACACACACACACACACACACACACACACACACACACACACACACACACACACACACACACACACACACAGAGGAGCTTGGACTCGACCCCTGCAATCTCAACTAGGTGAGTGCACACACATACACACACACACACACACACACACACACACACACACACACACACACACACACACACACACACACACACACACACATGCACACATGTGGTAATGCTTTATTTACAGCTAGCAAAGTCAGGGTATTTCTCCAGAATGGTCTGCAATATACCACTGTGGATAAAGTACTTTGCCATTTCTTGAACATTTCTGAGCGAGTTGTTTCTAAATTCATTAATTTTATCGCACTCCAGTACATAATGACGCAGGGTGTGACAATAGTCCATCTGGCAAAGTTTACATTTCGTTTGGTCTACATCTGGTGGTGGTGATTTAACCTGCCAAAGATACTTGTAACCCAGCCGGAGCCTGGCAGTAGTGACATCCAAGAGTCTGCTTATTTTGTTGGATGCACCATAGACATGTGGCTCCTCCTGCATGATAGAATGATGATAGATGGACTCACTGGTGTCAATCTCCCTGAGCCTTAAGTCCATAAAATTCAGTTGAAGTTATTTTCGTATTATTGTTCTCAAACTACTACCTGACAAGCCAAGATTGTAATCTACTCCCTCTTTGAAAGCATACAGCTTAGCCAATACACAAATAACCCGCACATAAAAGACAGAAGCTTACGACGACGTTTCGGTCCGACTTCGACCATTGACAAAGTCACACTAACAGAGGTGGAGCAGGACGGCTATATATAGGCAGGAAGAGGTGGAGGTAGTAGTAGTAGTAGTAGTAGTAGTAGTAGTAGTAGTAGTAGTACAAGAATTGTATATAATACCGACAGGATGAAATGACACACGCACAACACCCGGGCATCCCCACCGTAGACGTTTCGCCATCCAGCCAGCCACTGGATGGCGAAACGTCCACAACAAAGACAACCAGACGCTGCACATGTGTCTTAATTTCATCAGTAGTTGTAGTAGAAGAAGAAGAGGTAGTAGTAGTGGTAGTGGTAGAACTGGGAAATAAGGAAGACGAGCCAGTTTGTGTATCGTTCCAGTCACGGTATTGTGCCTTTTTGTTATTTAGCTTAGCCAATTTATCAGTTCTATCTTGCATCTGAAGACCAATGTGAGATGGAATCCACAGCATGTGCACTCTGACTCCACTGTCCACAATCCTACCATACCTGTGTCTGGCTTCTGACACAAGCATGCAACAATTTATGCTTAATGAGTTGAGAGCATTTATGGATGACAGAGAATCAGTTACAATTAAACTGTCAATCTTTGATACATAGATGCATTTCAATGCAAGGAGTATGGCAAACAGTTCTGTCTGAAGGGTAGAGGCCCAATTATTGATGCGTGCTCCAATTTCTTTAAGAGAGCCATCACTCTGTAGGACAACAGCAGCACTATCAGCTGCACCAGTGGATTGGTGAACAGAACCATCAGCGTAAATAATTTGCGAGGGTGTGTGCTGTGTGACTAAGTTATCAATACAGCTTAAGGCCTCATGTTTGGCTTCAAGGCGAAGTTTTGGTTGTGATTTAAGAAGTAGTTTGGGGGGAAATGGAGGAATGGTAGTTTGGAATGGGGTAATATTCCATGGAGCGGAGAAGTGCCGCTGTTGCCTTACTTGACATAGATCATGTATCTGATTCATGCGGAGGTCGGTTCCAGTTTTTTCGATCCATCTGGAGGAGTGTTCACCAGTGCTGAGGAAAGTTTGGAGGGCTTCTGTGCAGGGGTTTGAATGAGCTTGCCTGAGCATATTAACCCCAATTAGGATATTTCTTTCAGTAACACAATCCTACACATACACAATCTCTACACAATCTCTACACATATGCTGCTATATATGATAATTCTATGTAACTGTATTTGTGTATACCTGAATAAACTTACTTAACACGATCTCTGATGCTTGGAATATCAAGTTCTTTTTGCATATTTAAAATTTTGGCAGTACGAGGGCATCCTAAAATGATCCTCATTGCTTCGTTCTGCAGTTTTTCCAGCCCTCCAAGCTTCCAGTTAGACACAAGAGCAAGTAGTGGCGCAGCATAATCAACCAATGATCTAATATAAGCAAGATACATCATTTTCACAATTTTAACATTAGCACCATACCTGGGGTGAAGCCCTGCCACAACTCTAAGTGCTCTTAGTCGTTCTTTGTATTGGCGACAAAGTCTTGTTACAACAGGTCCAAGTAGTGGAACCTCAAAACCTAGATACCTGTATCTGCTTACATATTCTAGAAGAGACCCATCATGCAATTGGATCTGACGAACTGTGCCTCTCTGTCGAGGAGGACGCCTATTGAGTATCTTTGTTTTATCAGTAGAGATTATCAACCCCAGGTCCTGACACGAGGCTAGTACATGATTAAGAATGTTTTGGGTGTTGGAGAATCCGGTGGTGTGAATCATTATATCATCAGCAAAACTAATCACATAATGATGGGGCTGACTAGGCATAGCATTAAGTAATGCATTAATTAGAATATTGAACAGTGTGGGACTGAGCACACCTCCCTGTGGGGTTCCTAATTCAAAGTCTTTAGTTACACTTCTATGTCCCTGGAACAACACAGACGATTTTCTGTTGGACAGGTAGCCTTTAATCCAGCGGAGAAGCCATCCTCCAACATCCATTCTGGCAAGTTCACTAATGATTACATGTCGGTTGGCTACATCGAAAGCGGATTTAAGGTCAAGGAAGGTAGTGTATGAGCTGTCAGTGTGCAGGGTGAGAAAGGTGGCTATGCAATGATGCACGCTCATTCCATGCATGAAACCATGTAACCGGGGAGACAAAAATTTTTTGATTCTGTACATGAGACGATTAAGAATCATTCTCTCAAATGTTTTACACAAGCAGCTAGTAAGAGATATTGGCCGAAATGCATTTTGTTGATTGGGCTTAGGAATTGGAATGATGAGGCTGTTGGTCCAAGATTGAGGGAGCTCCCCAGTTACATAGCTCATGTTATATAATTCAAGTAATGGATTACCTGGTACTCGACACAGCAATCTGAGTATGTTGTAAGTAATACCATCCTCACCAGGCGACGTGGAGTTGCCCTTAGTTAGTGCTGCATCAAGTTCATAATTAGTGAAAGGAATGTTGCAATCATCTGCCTTGCTGAGCATAAAGCAAACAAGTCTCTCCCTTGCATCATATTTGTCATTTAACTTTGCTTGTGTGGTACTGGGAAGATTGTCATAGCTAGATGTAGCTAACTCATTCGCCCTATGTAAGGGATGAGGGTGCGCGATCTGCCCAGTTCTGTTACCCTTAATTCTATTTATGTCCCTCCAAGCCCGGCTAAGTGAGGTGTGAGCATTAAGACCGTTGACAAATTTTTCCCAGTCTGTTTGCCGCAGGTCTGTCATACGCTCTCTGGCAGCAGCAAGGGCAGTTTGGAAGAGCCTCAGCATTCCAGGGGTACGATGTTTTCTATAGGCTAGGCCTAGTCTGCGAGCAGTACGTTTCAGTGTACGAAGTTTAGAATCATTGTAATAAGTATGGTTTTTGAAGGAGGTATGATTATTATGGAAGTTTGTTGGGTTTAGAGTACCAAGAGGTTTCAGTGGCGGCTCTAAGTAGTTCTGAATACTGCTCACAAGATCATTGTTAAAGGTCTCTACAGAGGAACACTCATAGGAATTATACCAGTCAGTCACATGTGCAACAAAGTCATCATGCTGATCAGTGGGAACATTAAAACGTTTCCGTTTGAATATCCCACCAGGAAGGATAGTATTACAAATATCTAGTGAGGTTAGCCTAGGGAAATGATCAGACGCTATATCTGTTACAATGGAAGACTCACAGCTGGCAGAAGTAATGTTGAAGCCCAGGCACAGATCAAGGATGCCTCCATAGATATGTGTGGGTTCAAGATCACCTACAATTTGGACATTATCATGACTGTTTAAGAGTGACAACAGTTGATTACCATTACGATTACCAAACTGTGAGTTTCCAATGCTTTTGTGTCTCGCATTGTAATCGCCAATAATAAGAGTAGGCTCAGAATGAGCACAAGTTGGGAGCTCCAAGTAATTAAATTTATCAGCAGGAGCATACAAGTTAAATATGTTGAGAGCAGAGTTCCCTATATAAATCCTAACACCGTGATATTGTAGCCCCTCTGTTTTCTTGTGTGCAAGAAGTTGATGGGGAAGCGATTTTTTAATATATAGAACACAAGAGTTAGTAGATTTGAGGTTATATGCAACAAATGATGGTAATTTAGGGGGTTGGGATTTTTCAGGGACTCTGCACTCTTGTAGACACACAACATCAATGGGTTCGGTGGTTACTTTATGATGAAGGTCAGGAAGTCTTTTTCTAAGTGATGCAATATTCCAGCTTAATATGGAAAGTTTATGCGAGTTTTGATCCATTATAGTAGTCCTGGGATCATCTCGAGTTTCTCAGCATAATGAAAAAATTGTTCATATAAATAGCAGACCTTATCAATGTCAACAGTGCTACCCTTGTCCATGAGTTTTGTAAGTGCACTTCCAGTTGTAAGGCCTCGTGGGAGTCTTTGTAAACTCAGAACACGACGCTGTTTATGTGTGAATGTATGATAGGTGACACCACCACTCACATTCCCTCCTCCACTAACATTACACGCGACACTACAACTGTCATCACCAGCGCCACTACCAACATTGTGTTCATTACATTTATCAACAGTATTGTATTCATGTATGTTATTCTTTCACAGTGGTTGTTTTGTATATTCTGATATCACCTGTTTATGTGATATTATTACACACACACACACACACACACACACACACACACACACACACACACACACACACACACACACACATATATATATATATATATATATATATATATATATATATATATATATATATATATATATATATATATATATATATATATATATATATATACAGTGATACCTCGCATATCCGACCTGCTATTATCCGAACCTCACCAGTATCTAAACAGGCCCTGGGAAAGGGCAAAGTTCTAAAATTACTACTGAAACATCCGAACAGCCGTTTGGATGTTTTCTACCGCCTCAAAAATTGGAAAAAGTGCCGAAAGAAAAGTGATGAGAAAGCCACAGAGCTTGGAACTCGATCAGTGCCTGTCGCCGTGTCACCATATTGCCGTGTCGCCGTGTCACCATATCGCCATGTCGCCGTGTCGCCGTGTCGCCGTGTCGCCGTGCCGCCGTGTTCGTGTTGTTTCACGGTCTCTCTAACTAAAAAAACTAACTCTTGCGTGCTAGAACTTTAAACTGTGCCAGTGAACTTATAAGATATATTCCTCCAGCGCCTGGAACTAATCTAGCAGAAAATAATATCTGCTGAGTCAAAAAAGGAGAATCATTGTACAATAACAAAGCAGAACCATACACTCAGAGGGGATTTTTAGACCTAGCTTGCCGGTGAAAATAATATTATAACTTTTTTATCAGAGGAAAGACAGTCTCCCTGATAACAGCGTGAATACATAGTGTTATAGTGTATACCACAGTGGTACCATAATATATAGATAATAAATGATGAGGTGAAATTTAAAACAGTGGTAGTAGTAGTAGTAGAAGTAATACAATATGTAGAACAATTAACTTGCACATGAATAAACGATGTAAAAGCTATTACTTGGGAAACATAAAAATTGGTTAGACAAATATTGGAGGCTGGATAGAGGCAGCCTGTTTCAATGTCCATTCTCTGTAATGTGCTTGTGTAGTATTAACAGGAGAGACTATGTGATAGCAGGATTTACTGTTTTCAGGAGGATTCTTGCTAAGACTTCAGAGATGGTGAAGCTGCCTTTGTTTTGTTTAATTGTATTAGAAACAGCTATTAGTGAAGATTCAAGGCACTTGTGTCTGCGGAAATTAGTTTCTTTGATCACTAGTTGGGCGTCCCTGAACTTCATGAGATGATTGGTGGAATTTCGGTGTTGTACACAGGCGTTGTTCAAGTTATCGTTCCTACATGCATAAATGTGTTCATTGAGGCGGGTGTCGAGGTTTCTTGCTGTTTCACCTACATAAATCTTGTCGCAGCCTCCACAGGGTATAGTGTAGACCCCTGCGTTGACTGGTTCGTGGTGCTTGGATTTTGTTCTGGTTAGATCCTTTATCGAAGTGCTGGAAGCGATGGTGACTCTGAGAAATTATTGCATACACAAATTTTCGCTTGCCTTATTCGGCAAGAAGTGCATTGCTATGTAAGCCAAAATTGCAGATGAATGGTTCAGAGAACCGACACGTTGATAAATTAGACACATGTGCAACTCATGAGTATCTTTATTGAGGAAACGTTTCGCCACACAGTGGCTTCATAAGTCCATACAAAGGAGAATCTTGAAGAACAGGAGGAGAATGAGGCTCGTACGTTGGTTTGCGTGCAGCCAGCAGCAACAGCCTGGTTGATCAGGCGCTGATCCACCAGGAGGCCTGGTCACAGACCGGGCCGCGGGGGCGTTGACCCCCGAAACTCTCTCCAGGTAAACTCCAGGTAGTCCCTCAACCTTGAGTTGATGTGGTCAGTCCATCAATCTTGAATAGAATACAGCATATGTGCGGAGAAGCAGCTTATAAACCGGAGGCAGGAGAGGTGTAGCAGTCGTAGGTGGTGTCACATTTGTTCAATGTGGAAGTAGGTCGTGCCCAAGGGTTAGGCAAGTGAAGAATTCCCAAGTATTAAGATCCCAAGAAGTTGCAGTGTCTGACAGGATTGTAGATGAATGGTTCACAGAACCGACACATATTAAGATAAATTTATCAACGTGTCGGTTCTGTGAACCATTGATCTACAATCCTGTCAGACACTGCAACTTCTTGGGATCTTAATACTTGGGAATTCTTCACTTGCCTAACCCTTGGGCACGACCTACTTCCACATTGAACAAATGTGACACCACCTACGACTGCTGCACCCCTCCTCCCCACGGTTTATAAGCAGCTTCTCCACACTTATGCCGTATTCTATTCAAGATTGATGGACTGACCACATCGACTCAAGGTTGAGGGACTGATTACCTCGTTCTCCTCCTGTTCTTCAAATTTCTCCTTTGTATGGACTGATGAAGCCACTGTGTGGCGAAACGTTTCCTCAGTAAAGATACCCAATAGTTGCACATGTGTCTAATTTATCATAAAGCTGCAGTATAACCTCTGGACTTCTGTTGCTTACACTTCTTGATATAAATCCCAATAATCTATTTGCCTTATTACGTACGCTTAGGCATTGCTGTCTTGATTTAAGGTTGCTGCTCACCATAACCCCCAAGTCCTTTTCGCAATCTGTATTTCGCAATAAGTGCTAGGGTTATGGACACTCCCGAGCTTCAGAATCTTGCATTTATCTACATTGAACTGCATCTGCCACTTTTCTGACCAAGAATAGAGTTTGTCTAAATCCTCCTGAAGTTCCCTACCATCTACGTTTGAATCAATTATCCTACCTGTATTTGTGTCATCGGCGAATTTGCTCATATCACTAGTAATACCCTCATCAAGGTCATTGATATATATGGTAATCAACAACGGGCCCAAGACCGATCCCTGTGGTACGCCACTTGTTACAGATCCCCACTCGGATTTAACCCCATTTAAGCATACTCTCTGCTTCCTATTAGTGAGCCATGACTCGATCCATGACGGCACTTTTCCCCCAATGCCATGAGCTGCCACTTTTTTTAACAGTCTCTGATGTGGTACTCTATCAAAAGCCTTACTTAAATCTAAATAAACAATATCGAATTCTTTATTTTTTTTCAATTCAATTCAAAGTTTATTCTCTATAAGGATTACAATGCTGAGTTTACAGAATTTGGTTATTGTGTGGTTTACATGTAGTAAAATAATGATTACAGAGTGTACCACTAGAACACCTAGCATGGCTAGGCTTTTCGGGCAGACTTAGTTTAAATCTTAATTTTAAAATATTATAAATTATGAGGTAAGTTGGTATTATGGCTAAGTGACTAAATACTAGTTTGTGAGTTTAGCAATGTGAATGCTTTTGTTTTGGCACAGTACATAGTTTCAGTATTGGAGTATCACAGGATTCATTATTTTAAGATTGAGATTAATATTTCTGTATATGGTCAAATGGGTGAGTGAGTATAAGTGTGAACCACCAGGTGGTATTCGTGTAGTTAGTTGACGGGGTGTATCAGGGAGATAAGATGTTTTCTAATGGTAGTTTTGAAGGTGATGAATGTGTCTGCAGTTCTAGAGTTCTCAGGTAGGGTGTTCCAGATTTTAGGGCCTTTGACATACATTGAATTTTTGTAAAGGTTTAGTCGGACACGGGGAATGTCATAGAGATGTTTGTGTCTGGTGTTATGCCTGTGGAACCTGTCACAACTATCAAGAAAACATTTTAGGTCAAGGTTAATATTGGAATTTAAGGTCCTGTAGATATAGATTGCACAGTAGTAAGTGTGGATGTTCTGAACAGGGAGTAAGTTCAGATCTATGAAGAGTGGGGGGGGTGTTCCAGGGATGGGATTTAGTGATTATTCTTACTGCGGCTTTTTGTTGGGTTATTATTGGCTTTAGGTGTGTTGCTGCAGTTGAACCCCAAGCACAGATAGCATAGGTGAGGTATGGATATATAAGTGAATGGTATAGTGTGAGAAGGGCAGTTTGCGGTACGTAGTATCGTATCTTGGAGAGGATCCCCACTGTTTTGGATACTTTTTTTGTTATGTGTTGGATATGGGTGCTGAAATTTAGGTTGTTGTCGAGATATAGGCCAAGGAATTTGCTCTCATTATGTCTGGCAATTAGAGTGTTGTCAATCTTAATGTTAAGTTATGCAACACCTGCTCTGCTACCAAACATAATATAGTAGGTTTTGCCAGTGTTAAGTGTAAGTTTATTGGCTGTCATTCAAGTCGATATTTTGAGCAGCTCCTCGTTAACAATGGTGTTGAGGGTGGCAAGATTAGGGTGGGAGATGACATAAGTCGTGTCGTCAGCAAAGAGAATGGGTTTCAGGTGTTAGGATACATTTGGAAGATCATTGATGTAAATGAGGAAGAGCAGGGGACCAAGGACACTTCCCTGCGGAACTCCAGTATCAAGTGGCCGTGTTGTTGATGCTGTGTCTAATGGTGACATACTGATACCTATTAGTAAGGTAAGATTTGAAATAAGCAAGCACATGGCCTCTTATACCGTAATGGTCAAGTTTGTGGAGTAGGATGTGGTGGTCTACTGTGTCAAAAGCTTTTCTTAGGTCAATAAAAATTCCTAGTGGATATTCCTTATTTTCCAATGCTGTGTAAAGCAGATCTAGCATTTTTATGATTGCATCATTAGTGCTTTCATTTTTTCTGAATCCAAATTGGCAGGGGTTGAGTATGTTTTGTGTCGTTATAAATGAATATAGTCTCCTGTGCACGAGTTTCTCAAAGATTTTGGATAGCAATGGTAAGTTTGATATTGGCCTATAGTTGTTTAAGTCTGTAGGGTCACCACCTTTATGTATTGGTGTAACCCTTGCCATCTTGAGTAGTTTCGGGAAGGTGCTAGTTTCTAGTGACTTGTTAAAAAGTAATGAAATAGCATGCGAAAGGAAATGGGCCGCTCGCTTGTACAGTAATGGTGGGACATGAGACAGATTTCCTGAGTTATTTTTAAGTGACTTTATAATCTCGGTGACTTCCGTGGGCTCAGTTGGTGCAAGATAGAAGGAATTTGGGAAATTCCCATCTAGGTAGTCCCCGGCATGGGCATTGGTATGTGGGATTTTATTGGCGAGATTAGATCCTATGGTTGAGAAGAAGTCGTTTATCTTGTTAGCTGTGTCAGTGGGATGTAGTGGTGTTTCATTAGGTTTAGTTAGGACAATATTCTTGTTTTTTTTTTTCAGTTTGTGGGTCCCTAGAATCTGAGAGAGTGTTTTCCAGGTCTTTTTCATATCTCCTCTAGTGTCTGTGAATCTACTGGAGTAGTATAGTTGTTTGGCTTTTTTTATTACTTTGGTGAGAACTGATGAATAGTGTTTAAGAATATCTTTGTGTATTAAGCCCTGTCTATATTGCTTTTCATATTGGTGTTTCTTGTCAATGGATTTCAGAATGGTGCTGGTTAGCCATGGGCAACCAAGCCGTTTGTTTGTGATCTGTTTTGTTTTTATAGGACAATGGTTGTTGTATAGTCTAAGTAATTTGTTAAGAAAAATGTCTGTCCAGTCATCAATACCATTGGCCTTGGAGAATTCTGTAGGCCAGTCAATAGTCTCTAGGTCAGCTGTGAACTTCCTTATTGAGGCCTCATCATGGAGTCTAAATGAGACTTTGTTGTATTCAAGTGGTGGTTTACTAATGTTTGTCAGGAGGAAGGTAGGGTAGTGGTCTGTAGTGCTATCTGTGATTATCCCTGATTTAAGCGGGGCTAGTATATTGGTCCATATGTGGTCTATTATGGTTGCACTTGTTTCAGTGAGCCTGGTTGGTTTAGTTATTGTTGGTATGAGAAGTGTGTTGTTCATTGTTGATGAAATCAGTTACAGGCTGATCATCTAGTAAGCCAAGGTTGATGTTGAAGTCTCCAGCTAAGAGAAGGTGGTGCTTATTCATTTGTCTGTTTGTTATTAGTGACTTTAATTTTTCACTGAAATTTGGGATGTTTGTGTGAGGTATCCGGTAAATGGCACCGATTGTTATAGGTGTCTTAAGGTTTTTTACAGTAAAATTAGCAAAAATGTATTCCCCATATTCATCACTAAAGCAAGTGGTGCTAATACAAGATAATTGGTTAGAGTAATAGAGTGCAATACCACCCCCAACTTGGTTTGGTCTGCAGTTGTGAATTGCTGTGTATCCTGGTAGAGGGTAGATATCTATTGTGTCCTGCTTAAGCCAGGTCTCAGTAAGAATAATGCAGGAGAAGGGTGTCTTTAATAATTCAAGGAGTGCCAGGAGGTCATCATAGTGTTTGCTTAAGGACCTGATGTTGTAGTTAAGTACTGATAGACTTTTAGTATTGTTTAGGATAGTGCTGGCTTGTGATGCTGTGTAATAAAGGCAGTTACTTTCCAATAGGTTTTGATTGGGTGTCAGATTATGGAGGTTTAGATCAGGGTCAACGTGATCAATCATCTTCTAGGTTTAAATTATGGTTATTTATATCCTGAGTTGTGTGTTGAGTTCTAGTACTGATATCTGTAGTGGTGGGAAGTTTGGACAAGTATATAGCTAGAGTATTTTGGTCATATAGAGTATAGTCACTGCTACACATAATGAAGTTGATGTTGTCTATATGTTGTGCTGGAATGAACTAAAGTACAATTAGGTATAAACTAGTAATATAAAAATACAAATTAAAAATAGAACAAGACTCTCACTTGAATTGCACTAAGGTCTAATAATGACTTTTGTGGAGTCTATGTTTTGAGCTAGAATGAGCTATAGTACAACTAGGTTTAATCTAATAATATAAAAATACAAATTAAAAATAGCACCAGTCTCTCACTAGTAATTGCACTATGGTCTAATATAGTGAATTTGGTATTGACTATGTATTGAGCTAGAAAGAGCTATAGTACAACTAGGTTTAGTCTAATAGTATAAAAATACAAATTACAAATAGCACCAGTCTCTCACTAGTAATTGCACTATGGTCTAATATAGTGAATTTGGTATTGACTATGTATTGAGCTAGAATGAGCTATAGTACAACTAGGTTTAATCTAATAATATAAAAATACAAATTAAAAATAGCATCAGTCTCTCACTAGTAATTGCACTATGGTCTAATATAGTGAATTTGGTATTGACTATGTATTGAGCTAGAATGAGCTATAGTACAACTGAATTTAATCTAATAATATAAAAAAGGCACAAGACTCTCAATTGTAATTGCACTAAGGTCTTATGTAAGTTGTTTACAAAAATTAGAGTATAACTAGATTTAAATTGACAGGATAAAATACACAAGTTAAGGTAGCAAAAGAATAATAAAAAAAAATGATAAAAATAAAAATAGCAATGACTTGGTTATAATATGCTAGTAAGATGGTAGACAGGATAATATAAAAGTTGTAGTTGAAAATACTAGTTTAAAAAAGTATAGAATAAAAATGGTCAATAAAAGAAGTTTACAATAAGTTTGGTCAACATAGTTTAAAGCAAAATTGGGCAATAAAAGGGATTTTAGAATAAAATTGGGCAATTGAGTATTTCTTAAAGTGAGGTAGAATTATTGAGGACAAGTTATGGTTAGTTTATAATAAAATAAGATGGAACAGTGATGTGGTAAGTTGTAAAAAAGGAGATAGATTCTGTAGATATTAAACACAATTAAGACTATGAGGTAGAATGGTCGTTGAATACAACAATGACAGTCAAAAGTAGTTGGGGTATTAGAATTTTAGGGGGGCACAAATTTATGACAACGGCCTCAAAAGCTTTACTGAAGAAGGTTAATAAATTAGTTAGGCAGGAACGGCCCCTCGTGAATTCATGCTGAGTATCATTAATCAAGCTGCGCTTATCGAGATGGCTTCTTATATTATCAGCTATAATTGACTGGTGTAATTTGCCTACAATTGAGGTTAGGCTTATTGGGCGGTAATTTGACGGTGGCGACTTGTCCCCTGCTTTAAAAATAGGAATTACATTAGTCATCTTCCACATATCAGACACTACACCTGTTTGAAGAGAAATATTAAAAATATTAGTCAATGGTTCACAAAGTTCCATTTTACACTCTTTAAGAACCCTTGAAAAAAGTTCATCAGGGCCCGGAGATTTATTTTGCCTTAACCGGTCTATTTGTTTGATAACCAATTCGGTAGTGACTGTGATACTGCATAATTTATCATCATCAGGCCCACTATAAAAATTAATTACTGGGATATTGTTAGTGTCTTCCTGAGTGAAAACCGAGAGAAAATAATTATTAAGAATAGAGCACATTTCATTCTCCTTGTCATTGAGATGCCCAGAGTTATTTTTAAGGGGACCTATCTTATCTCTGACTTCTGTTCTATAAACCTGGAAGAAACTTTTTGGGTTAGTTTTTGAATCCCTAGCAACTTTAATTTCATAGTCCCGTTTAGCTTTTCTTATCCCCTTTTTAACGTCCCTCTTAATGTCAATATACCTATTCATAAGATGACCCTCACCTCTTTTGATGCGCCTATAAATTCTTTTCTGTCCTAAAAGATATCTGAGCCTATTATTCATCCATCTGGGGTCATTTCTATTCTATCTAATTTCCTTATATGGGATAAATGTCCTTTGGGCAGCATGTATTGTGTTAAGAAAGCTGTCATACTGATAACTCTCTTCGTTACCCCAGTCCACAGATGATAAGTGTTCTCTAAGCCCATTGTAATCAGCTAAGCGAAAATTTGGGACCAGTACTGAATTATCCCTACTATCATATTTCCATTCAATAGTAAATATAATTGATTTGTGATCGCTTGTGCCGAATTCTTCTGTAATTTCTAAATTATTAACAAGGGTTTCCTTGTTTGCCAAAACCAAGTCAAGCAGGTTATTTCCCCTTGTAGGTTCTGTCACAAACTGCTTCAAAAAACAATCCTGAACTACTTCTAAGAAGTCGTTTGATTCTAAATTCCCAATCAAGGAATTTCAATCAATATGACTAAAGTTAAAGTCTCCTAGAATTACTACGTTATCGTGCCTTGTGGCCTTAACAATTTCCTCCCATAGTAGTCTCCCTTGGTCCCTATCTAAGTTAGGGGGATGGTATATCACACCTAAAATCCAAGGCAGCCAGCTGGCTGCCTTGGATCTAGCTAGAACACCAAACAGGGATGAGAATGAAATTAGCTTAGAAGCTCCCACACCTCCGTATGCCCTCGGATGGCAGCCCAACAGCTAGCTGTGTACTGGCTACGCCATTCTTGTAGGGTTGGGTGGTCCTGTGGTTTAAAGCGTCATGTGGTTCTCGCTTACCATGAGGCAGGCCAATACAACATGGGTTCGAATCCTTGGCTAGCGCAGTGTTGTTATAGATAAGTATGTTTATGGGGCTTGCAATGTGAACAGACTGACTGATGTTGTAGTGGCCAGGCTTAGGCTTGGTTACAAGTACTTCTGGCAGTTTGGGAGACACACAGATGATGATCAAACTAAATGCAAATTATGTGATCAGACATATGGTCACTGTCTTGAACACTATGTGCTTAATTGTCCACTTATTGAGGAATACAGAAAGAGATAGTATAATAACCTATGTGACATGTCAAGATATCTTATTAATGAAAATAAGATACCAGACATACTAAGCAAATTTCCTAAATCTGCTTGTAACAGATAAGTGAAATATAGATATGTAGACATAAATCCATATGTACTCCTTTTAACCCTTTTGGGGCCTAGTTCCTAGGCCTTTCGTGTATCCATGTGCTCTTGGGCTACCGTCCACAGGATAGATATGGGGTGCACAATAAACTAGCCACTTCGGTGGCAAAATCTAATCTAAATCTATCTTCCCACAGGGTGGGTAAGCGGTGAATAATAAAATTATAAATCTAACCAGAGTTCCTTATTGGCTAGGTTAATAATTGTATTTATGTGTGTGTATACATGAATGTATAATTCATTGCATTTAGAAGTAAAAAGTAAAGGCCTAGCTTAATAAACAAAAAAAACTCTCTCACTTCAGTACCGTCTGTGACAGGCGGTGGCGGTCGCCCCAACATTAATAGCAGCCGCCCCTACATTGGTAGCCGCCGCACCAACGTTGGTGGTGGTCGCACCAACATTGGTGGTGGTCGCTCCAACGTTGGTGGAGGCCGTCCTAACATTGGTGGCAGCCGTCCTAACATTGGTGGCAGCCGTCCTAACATTGGTAGCGGCCGTCCCAACATTGGTAGTGGGCGCCCCAACATTGGTGTTGGCCGCTCCAACAGTGGTAGTGGTGGCCCTTCCAACAGTGGTGATGGTCCGTCCAGCAGTGGTGGCAGACAACCAAGAGGCAACCTTTGTGTTCAAGATCCTCGCGACTGTGATGGTAAGTGATGACTTACTGCTCATGTATCTCGTTCACTCAATCTCAGATGTTTGTAGCTTGTGTTTCTGCTGGTAGTCAGTTGAATGGGCGAGGAGCCCATCATTTTTTTTTCAAATTTAAATGGCGAATATGTTTCCTTATTCTTCAAATTTTCATTGCTGTGGCGTTGACCTCCGAAACCCTCTCCAGGTATACTCTCCAGGTATACTCTCCAGGTATACTCTCCAGGTATACTCTCCAGGTATACTCTTCAGGTATACTCTCCAGGTATACTCTCCAGGTATACTCTTCAGGTATACTCTCCAGGTATACTCTCCAGGTATACTCTCCAGGTATACTCTCCAGGTATACTCTCCAGGTATACTCTCCAGGTATACTCTCCAGGTATACTCTTCAGGTATACTCTCCAGGTATACTCTCCAGGTATACTCTTCAGGTATACTCTCCAGGTATACTCTCCAGGTATACTCTCCAGGTATACTCTCCAGATATACTCTCCAGGTATACTCTTCAGGTATACTCTCCAGGTATACTCTCCAGGTATACTCTCCAGGTATACTCTCCAGGTATACTCTCCAGGTATACTCTCCAGATATACTCTCCAGGTATACTCTCCAGGTATACTCTCCAGGTATACTCTCCAGGTATACTCTCCAGGTATACTCTCCAGATATACTCTCCAGGTATACTCTTCAGGTATACTCTCCAGGTATACTCTCCAGGTATACTCTCCAGGTATACTCTCCAGGTATACTCTCCAGGTATACTCTCCAGATATACTCTCCAGGTATACTCTTCAGATATACTCTCCAGGTATACTCTCCAGGTATACTCTCCAGGTATACTCTCCAGATATACTCTCCAGGTATACTCTCCAGGTATACTCTCCAGGTATACTCTCCAGATATACTCTCCAGGTATACTCTCCAGGTATACTCTCCGGGTATACTCTCCAGGTATACTCTCCAGATATACTCTTCAGGTATACTCTCCAGGTATACTCTCCAGATATACTCTCCAGGTATACTCTCTAGATATACTCTTCAGGTATACTCTCCAGGTATACTCTCCAGATATACTCTTCAGGTATACTCTCCAGGTATACTCTCCAGGTATACTCTCCAGGTATACTCTCCAGATATACTCTTCAGGTATACTCTCCAGGTATACTCTCCAGGTATACTCTCCAGGTATACTCTTCAGGTATACTCTCCAGGTATACTCTCCAGATATACTCTCCAGGTATACTCTCCAGGTATACTCTTCAGGTATACTCTCCAGGTATACTCTCCAGATATACTCTCCAGGTATACTCTCCAGGTATACTCTCCAGGTATACTCTCCAGGTATACTCTCCAGGTATACTCTCCAGGTATACTCTCCAGGTATACTCTCCAGGTATACTCTCCAGGTATACTCTCCAGGTATACTCTCCAGGTATACTCTCTAGGTATACTCTCCAGGTATACTCTTCAGGTATACTCTCCAGGTATACTCTCCAGGTATACTCTCCAGGTATAGTACTTTTCATAAAGACATAATATTAATCATGTTCATATTAAACACTGATACAGCATTATTTGGCAAATCTGTCAATAGATATGCATATGTTGATGATTAAGACAGGTTTAATACCTGGGTATCTTTATTCTGAAGACGTTTCGCCAGCCAATGGCTTAGTCATTTCAGTATAGAGGTTATTTGAAGGTGATGCAACTGGAGACAGAAGAACATGAGGTAATCGGCCCCTCAGCCTAGATAAAGGTGTACACCACCTTTATTTAGGTTGAATCTGAAGCATAGGCAGGAAGATGTTCGCTTACGTAGGTGTCAGATGAGGTGCAGCAGTTCAAGGGATCGTCACCATGGGCGGACCCATTAGTGGAAGTAGGTCATGGCCAAGAGTTAGGCCAGAGGTTAGCAAGTATGATGAAGACGGTATACTCCATACTCCGTGGTGTTACTTTCTCAGACAAATATGGTAGCAGTAATTGAGTTCAGAAAGTTACTGCTTAGTGAAACGTCTTCAAATAAAGATACCCAGATATTTCATCAGTTTATGAATAAAATAGACACATATGAAATATCTGGGAACTTTTATTTGGATCCTTCTCGCCCATGGTATTGTTCCAGCCATGGTATTGTTCCAGCCATGGCATTGTTCCAGCCATGGCATTGTTCCAGCCATGGTATTGTTCCAGCCATGGTATTGTTCCAGCCATGGTATTGTTCCAGCCATGGCATTGTTCCAGCCATGGTATTGTTCCAGCCATGGTATTATGACTAATTCTTCACATACTCCTATTCAAAACATGTCAAAAAATGTTTCTCCAAGCATTCGGTAATCTGTGCCTCAGCCTACAATATCTGCTATATACCTGTTTCTAAAGCTTTATAAGAAGTTTACTTCTACTACGCTTTCATCAAGGTCATTTCACGTGTGTGTGTGTACTCACCTAATTGTGGTTGCAGGGGTCGAGACTCAGCTCCTCGCCCCGCAGACTAAGCTCCTGGCAGCGCGCGCGCGCGCACGTGTGTGTGTGTGTGTATGTGTGTACTCACCTAGTTGAGGTTGCGGGGGTCGAGTCCGAGCTCCTGGCCCCGCCTCTTCACTGATCGCTACTAGGTCACTCTCCCTGAGCCGTGAGCTTTATCATACCTCTGCTTAAAGCTATGTATGGATCCTGCCTCCACTACATCGCTTCCCAAACTATTCCACTTACTGACTACTCTGTGGCTGAAGAAATACTTCCTAACATCCCTGTGATTCATCTGTGTCTTCAGCTTCCAACTGTGTCCCCGTGTTACTGTGTCCAATCTCTGGAACATCCTGTCTTTGTCCACCTTGTCAATTCCTCTCAGTATTTTGTATGTCGTTATCATGTCCCCCCTATCTCTCCTGTCCTCCAGTGTCGTCAGGTTGATTTCCCTTAACCTCTCCTCGTAGGACATACCTCTTAGCTCTGGGACTAGTCTTGTTGCAAACCTTTGCACTTTCTCTAGTTTCTTCACGTGCTTGGCTAGGTGTGGGTTCCAAACTGGTGCCGCATACTCCAATATGGGCCTAACGTACACGGTGTACAGGGTCCTGAATGATTCCTTATTAAGATGTCGGAATGCTGTTCTGAGGTTTGCTAGGCGCCCATATGCTGCAGCAGTTATTTGGTGTATATGTGTATATGTGTGTGTGTGTGTGTGTGTGTGTGTGTGTGTGTGTGTGTGTGTGTGTGTGTGTGTGTGTGTGTGTGTGTGTGTGTGTGTGTGTATGTGTGTGTTCTCACCTAATTGCGGTTGCAGGGGTCGATTCACAGCTCCTGCCCCCTCCTCTTCACTGGTCACTATTAGGTCCATTTTCTCCCTGCTCCATGAGCTTTATCATACCTCTTCGTAAAGCTATGTATGGATGCTGCCTCCACTACATCACTCTCCACACTGTTCCACTTCCTGACAACTCTATGACTGAAGTATTTCCTGACGTCCCTGTGACTCATCTGAGTCTTCAGCTTCCAGATGTAACCCCCTGTTGCTGTGTCCCATCTCTGAAACAACCTGTCCCTATCCACCTTGTCAGTTCCTCTCAGTATTTTACGTTGTTACCATGTGTCCCCTATCCCTCCTGTCCTCCAGTGTCGTCAGGTTGACTTCCTTTAACTTCTCGTAGGACTGGCCCCTTAGCTCCGGGACTAGTCTTGTTGCAAACCTTTGCACGTTCTCTAATTTCTTGACGAGCTTGACCACGTGTGGGCTCCATACTGGTGTTGCATTCTCCAATATGGGCCTGACGTACACGGTGTACAGAGTCTCGAACGATTCCTTACTGAGGCCCCGAAGCGCTATTCTTAGGTTTGCCAGGAGCCCATATGCTGCAGTAGTTATTTGGTTGATGCGCGCTTCAGGAGATGTGCTCGATGTTATACTTACCCCGAGATCATTTTCCTTGAGTGTGGTTTGCATTCTTTGGCCCACTAACCTGTACTCTATCTGCGGTCTTCTTTGCCCTTCCCCGATCTTCATGACTTTACACTTGGTGGGAATAAACTCCAGGACCCATTTCCTGGACCAGGCTTGCAGCTTATCCAGATCCCTTTGTAGTCCTGCCTGATCCTCAACCGACTGAATTCTAATTAGCTTCACATCGTCTGCAAACAGAGACATTTCTGAATCTATCCCTTTCGTCGTGTCATTGTGTGTGTGTGTGTGTGTGTGTGTGTGTGTGTGTGTGTGTGTGTGTGTGTGTGTGTACTCACCTAGTTGTACTCACCTAGTTGAGGTTGCAGGGGTCGAGTCCAAGCTCCTGGCCCCGCCTCTTCACTGGTCGCTACTAGGTCACTCTCCATGAACCGTGAGCTTTATCATACCTCTGCTTGAAGGAATCCTGCCTCCACTACATCGCTTCCCAAAATATTCCACTTCCTGACTACTCTGTGTGTGTGTGTGTACTCACCTAATTGTACTCGCCTAATTGTGGTTGCAGGGGTCGAGACTCAGCTCCTGGTCCCGCCTCTTCACTGATCGCTACTAGGTCCTCTCCCTCTCTGCTTCCTGAGCTTTGTCATACCTCTTCTTAAAACTATGTATGGTTCCTGCCTCCACTACTTCACTTGCTAGGCTATTCCACTTCCTGACGACTCTATGACTGAAGAAATACTTCCTAACGTCCCTGTGACTCGTCTGAGTCTTCAGCTTCCAGTTGTGACCCCTTGTTTCTGTGCCCCCCTCTGGAACATCCTGTGTGTGTGTGTGTGTGTGTGTGTACTCACCTAGTTGTACTCACCTAGTTGAAGTTGCAGGGGTCGAGTCCAAGCTCCTGGCCCTGCCTCTTCACTGGTCGCTACTAGGTCACTCTCCCTGAACCATGAGCTTTATCGTACCTCTGCTTAAAGCTATGTATGAATCCTGCCTCCACTACATCGCTTCCCAAACTATTCCACTTCCTGACTACTCTGTGGCTGAAGAAATACTTCCTAACATCCCTTTGATTCATCTGTGTCTTTAGCTTCCAACTGTGTCCCCGTGTTGCTCTGTCCAGTCTCTGGAACATCCTGTCTTTGTCCACCTTGTCAATTCCTCTCAGTATTTTGTAAGTCGTTATCATGTCCTCCCTATCTCTCCTGTCCTCCAGTGTCGTCAGGTTGATTTCCCTTAACCTCTCCTCATAGGACATACCTCTTAACTCTGGGACTAGTCTTGTTGCAAACCTTTGCACTTTCTCTAGTTTCTTTACGTGCTTGGCTAGGTGTGGGTTCCAAACTGGTGCCGCATACTCCAATATGGGCCTAACGTACACGGTGTACAGGGTCCTGAACGATTCCTTATTAAGATGTCGGAATGCTGTTCTGAGGTTTGCCAGGCGCCCATATGCTGCAGCAGTTATTTGGTTGATGTGCGCTTCAGGAGATGTGCCTGGTGTTATACTCACCCCAAGATCTTGTTCCTTGAGTGATGTTTGTAGTCTCTGGCCCCCTAGACTGTACTCCGTCTGCGGTCTTCTTTGCCCTTCCCCAATCCTCATGACTTTGCACTTGGTGGGATTGAACTCCAGGAGCCAGTTGCTGGACCAGGTCTGCAGCCTGTCCAGATCCCTTTGTATTTCCGCCTGGTCTTCGATCGAATGAACTCTTCTCATCAACTTCACGTCATCTGCAAACAGGGACACCTCGGAGTTTATTCCTTCCGTCATGTCGTTCACAAATACCAGAAACAGCACTGGTCCTAGGACTGACCCCTGTGGGACCGGTCACAGGTGCCCACTCTGACACCTCGTCATGTACCATTACTCGCTGCTGTCTTCCTGACAAGTATTCCCTGATCCATTGCAGTGCCTTCCCTGTTATCCCTGCTTGGTCCTCCAGTTTTTGTACTAATCTCTTGTGTGGTACTGTGTCAAACGCCTTCTTGCAGTCCAAGAAAATGCAATCTACCCACCCCTCTCTCTCTTGTCTTACTGCTGTCACCATGTCATAGAACTCCAGTAGATTTGTGACACAGGATTTCCCGTCTCTGAAACCATGTTGGCTGCTGGTGATGAGATCATTCCTTTCTAGATGTTCCACCATTCTTCTCCTGACAATCTTTTCCATGATTTTGCATGCTATACATGTCAGTGACATTGGTCTGTAGTTTAGTGCTTCATGTCTGTCTCCTTTTTTAAAGATTGGGACTACATTTGCTGTCTTCCATGCCTCAGGCAATCTCCCTGTTTCGATAGATGTATTGAATATTGTTGTTAGGGGTACACATAGTGCCTCTGCTTCCTCTCTCAGGACCCATGGAGAGATGTTATCTGGCCCCATTGCCTTTGAGGTATCTAGCTCACTCAGAAGCCTCTTCACTTCTTCCTCGGTTGTGTGTACTGTGTCCAGCACATGGTGGTGTACCCCACCTCTCCGTCTTTCTGGAGCCCCTTCTGTCTCCTCTTACCTGGAGTTTACCTGGAGAGAGTTAAACTCCAGGTAAGAGGAGACAGAAGGGGCTCCAGAAAGACACTTCTTTGAATCTCTTGTTGAGTTCCTCACATACTTCACGGTCATTTCTTGTTGTCTCTCCTCCTTCCTTCCTTAGCCTGATTATCTGGTCCTTGATGGTTGTTTTCTTCCTGATGTGGCTGTATAACAGCTTCGGGTCAGATTTGGCTTTTGCTGCTATGTCGTTTTCATATTGACGTTAGGCCTCCCTTCTTATCTGTGCATATTCGTTTCTGGCTCTACGACTGCTCTCCTTATTCTCCTGGGTCCTTTGCCTTCTATATTTCTTCCATTCCCTAGCACACTTGGTTTTTGCCTCCTTGCATCTTTGGGTGAACCATTGGCTCATCCTGGCTTTTTCATTATTCCTGTTACCATTGGGTACAAACCTCTCCTCAGCCTCCTTGCACATTGTTGCTACATATTCCATCATCTCATTAACTGGCTTCCCTGCCAGTTCTCTGTCCCACTGAACCTCATTCATGAAGTTCCTCATTCATGTGTAGTCCCCTTTCCTGTAGTTGGGTTTCATTTGTCCTGGCCTTCCTGGTTTCCCCTCCACTTGTAGCTCTACTGTGTATTCGAAGCTCAAAACCACAGCATCGCTGGCCCCAAGGGGTCTTTCATATGTGATGTCCTCAATATCTGCACTGCTCAAGGTAAATACTAAGTCCAGTCTTGCTGGTTCATCCTCTCCTCTCTCTCTTGTAGTGTTCCTTACGTGTTGGTACATGAAGTTTTCCAGTACCACCTCCATCATCTTAGCCCTCCATGTATCTTGGCCCCCATGTGGCTCCAAGTTCTCCCATTCGATCTCCTTGTGGTTAAAGTCGCCCATGATCAGGAGCTTTGCCCTGCATGCATGAGCTCTTCTGGCCACTGTAGCCAGTGTGTCAACCATCACTCTATTGCTCTTGTCATACTCTTGTCTTGGCCTCCTGCTGTTCTGTGGTGGGTTATACATCACTGCAATTATCACCTTGGACCCTCCAGAGTGAAGCGTTCCCGCTATGTAATCACTTTCTTCTCCGCTGTCTCCTCTCTCCAGCTCATCAAAATTCCATCAGTGTTTGATCAGCAATGCCACTCCTCCACCCCCCCTGTTCCTTCTGTCTTTTCTCAGGATCTGGTATCCCGCTGGAAAGATGGCATCTGTTATCATACCTGTAAGCTTGGTTTCTGTGATCTCTATGATGTCTGGTGATGCCTCTTTGACTCTTTCGTGCCACTCCTCCCACTTATTTGTTATTCCATCAGCATTTGTGTACCATACCTTCAGTTTCCTTTCCAACACTGTGGTTTGGGGGGCCTGTGGGGGTGGGAGACCTGATAGCATACTGTGGGATTCTATGGTTGGGGGTTGGGTGGAAGCTGTGGGTATGGATTGTATTGTGTGTTGGGATAGTGTGATAGGTTGTGGGGTTCTGAGGATAGTTGTGTGTGTGCTTGCCCTTGCTGCTCTGTTCTGCTCTGACTGACCTCTGCTGGTTCCATCCTTGTCTCCTTTCCTAGCTCCTATCGCTTTTTTGTCCTCTCCCTCAGCTGCTGTCTCTCTGTTTGAGTTCTGTCTCTGTCTAGGAACACCTTCTTGTACTCTTCCGAGCTTTTCAACCGTGGTTTCTCTTGGAGGATCCTGTTCTGCACTGTTTTTGTCCTGAGAATCAGCTTGATCGGTCGGTTTCTTCCCTTCTAGTACCCCCCTATTCTCTGAAAATTTACAATCTCATCCATGTCTTCTCCCCCTATTTCCGTGATGATTTTCTCAATCTCCTTTCTTTCTTCCTGCCATCTTTCAGTGTGTGTCCTTTCCTCTCTCTCCCGAAGCCCATGGATAATCACTGATTTTGCCCTTTCCTCCTCCCATTGCCTCTCCCTCTGTGACTCTGGTTCCTGTCTGTATGTGGTCATTTTCTCCCTTGATTTTTCCAGTGGCTCTTGGTAGCATGGTTGTGCCTCAGCATTCGACCTATCTCCCTCTCCATCTGCACCCATCTGCTCTTCCCTTCCACTCCCTGGCCCTTCTTTGCAGGCTGATATGACCTTAGCATAATTCATATCTCCTTCCTTCCTGTTCAGCCTCTCAGCTTCGTATGGTGTGTCTTCTCTGGTCACTACCCCTGAGACTTGCTTCAGCCTGTTTACCTCAAATTCTAGGACCTTTACCCTGGCTACTGCAGTTTCGACTTGTGCCTCCCAATTCTTCGTCTCCTTCTCCAACCTCTTTTCCCATTTCACAGAGAGCTCTTTCTCCATTTTTCCAGAAAGCTCTCCTGATTTTCTCTCCCATTCTTGCTCTATCCTCTTCCACTGCTCCTCCATCCATTCCTCCCTACCAGTACCATTGTCATCTGATCCCTGATTCCTGCGAGTCCCAACCATTTTTTTTTTAGTGAAAGAGAGAGAGAAAGAGAAAAAGAAAAAGGGGGAGAGAGTGAGAGAGAGGGAGAAAGAGAGAGAAGGGGATGGTAGAATTAGGGGAAAAGAAGGGAAAAAGAGGGAGAAAGTGAGAGAGAGGGAAAAGGTAAGAGAGAGGGGGGAGTGACAAGGGAAGAGAGAGAGAGAGAGAGAGAAAAGAAGAGGAAGAGAGAGAGTAAGAGAGGAAGAGAGAGAGGGAGAGAGAGAGGGGAAGAGAGAGTGAGAGGAAGAGAGAGAGGAAGAGAGAGTGAGAGGAAGAGAGAGAGGAAGAGAGAGAGGATGAGAGAAAGGGAGAGAGAGAGAGAGAGAGAGAGAGAGAGAGAGAGAGAGAGAGGAAGAGAGATGGGGGGGAAAGGGTTAGAGGGTCACTTCACAGGAATGTGTGAAATCCTGTATATGTGTGCGTGTGTATGTGTGTGTGTACTCACCTATTTGTACTCACCTATTTGTGGTTGCAGGGGTCGAGTCCTAGCTCCTGGCCCCGCCTCTTCACCGGTTGCTACTAGGCCCTCTCTCTCCCCGCTCCATGAGCTTTATCAAACCTCGTCTTAAAACTGTGTATGGTTCCTGCCTCCACTACATCATTTTCTAGGCTATTCCACTGCCTTACAACTCTATGACTGAAGAAATACTTCCTACTATCTCTCTGACTCATTTGTGTCTTCAACTTCCAATTGTGGCCTCTTGTTTCTGTGTCCCCTCCCTGGAACATCCTGTCTTTGTCCACCTTGTCTATTCCATGCAGTATTTTATATGTCGTTATCATGTCTCCCCTGACCCTCCTGTCCTCCAGTGTCGTCAGGCCGATTTCCCTTAATCTTTCTTCATAGGACATTCCCCTTAGCTCTGGAACTAACCTTGTCGCAAACCTTTGTACTTTCTCTAGTTTCTTGACGTGCTTTATCAAGTGCGGGTGTGTGTGTGTGTGTGTGTGTGTGTGTGTGTGTGTGTGTGTGTGTGTGTGCATGTGTGTGTGCATGTGTGTGTGCATGTGTGTGTGTGTGTGTGTGTGTGTGTGTGTGTGTGTGTGTGTGTACTACAGCTATTCAAGTACCTAACAGCAGAGCTGTTCTCACCAAGTGTGTGTGCATATGTTTATGTAAACAGTCCTTATTTCCCACATATGTACTACATATGTATTGCATATGTACCCGATCTCTTGGTTCCCACTGTAGTCTTATGAGTTTAAAATTACGTTCAAAAATAAATACACTAGGCTTCGCCTATATGCCGCTACCTCTAAATTCTATTAAATGCCAGTAAATGCTGCTTGTTCTAATTCTGATAGCTCGAGGAGAGTGACCCCCAATTCCAGCTAGAGACAGGTACTATTGACCCCATGCAACTCAAACTAGGTGAATATTACTTGCAGCTGGCAGTGGAGTAACGTTGAGAGTCTGTCCTGTCCCAGTAGTTGATGTTTGATGCTTCTCGGTAATTTTTCCACTAACTTCCTGTATGCACTATAGTCTCTAGCTCTTCTAATTTTTTCACTCACTCACTGTATTTACTGACACATCTATACATATCTCTTATCTCCGTGGTCTTGAGTCGCACTGCGTTATTATGGCAACACTATTTAGGCCTGACACAACCGTTCACCCTTCCAACGGCCCCTACTAAACACTCAGCCACTATTTCCTTTGTTTTCTTTTCTGTGATCACTTATATTTCCTTTTTTCGGGGCTTAAGTGATTATATGCACTCTTATGCATGCACATGCCTATATCCCACACTCTATTCCTTATGGCACAGTCAGAAATTATCACCAAAACACGAGCTCAAACCATGTGACTCCTCCACGAGTGTGTGTGTGTGTGTGTGTGTGTGTGTGTGTGTGTGTGTGTGTGTGTGTGTGTGTGTGTGTGTGTGTGTGCGTGTGTAGTTACTAGGTGTCAGAGGCACTTGTCGTTAGACACCTGGCCTGCTGTGTGTAGAGTGGTTGTGTGCAATGTGAGTGTGGTTATTAGTTGTCAGAGGTACTTGTCGACAGACAATTGGCCTAATTATTTTGTGTGTCGTGTGACTGTTGGTGTGTGTGTGTATACTCACCTATATGTGATTGCAGGGGTCGATTCGCATTTCCTGCCCCCTCCTTCTTCGCTGGTTGCTATTAGGTCCCTTCTCTCCTGAATTCAAGACCTTTATCGTACCTCTGTTTAAAGCTAAGTATGGATCCTGCCTTCTCCACTTCATTTTCCCGTTCGTTTCACTTCTTGGCATCTCTAAGGCTGAAGAAATACTTCCTAACATCCCTCTGACTCATCTGAGCTTTCAACTTCCAGCTGTGTCCTCGTGTTCCTGTTTTCCATCCTCAAACATTCTGTCCCTTTTCACCCTTGCAAGTCTTCTTCACTTCCCCCCACTAGCCCTCCGGTTCTCCAGTGTCATCAGGTTGAGTTCTCTTAACCTCTCCTCATAAGGCATGCTCCGTAGGTTCAGGACTAGTCTTGTTGCAAACCTATGCACTTTCAACGGTTTCTTAATATGCTTAACCAGGTGTGGATTCCATACTGGTGCTGCATACTCTAATATGGGCTTGACGTACACGGTGTAGTGTCATGAATGATTCCTTACTTAGATGTCGTAGAGCTATTCTTAGATTTACTAGACGCGCATTTGCTGTAGCAATTATTTGGTTGATGTTCGCCTCAGGTGATATGCTCGGTATGATGTCCTCGAGCCTGTACTTCTGCAGTCTTCTGTCCTTCCCCAGACTTCATAACTTTGTACTTGGTGGGGTTAAACTCTAGGAGCCACATATCAGACCATGCCTGAAGCCTGTCCAGATCTATTTGTAGACTTCCTGGTCCTCGTCTGCTTGTATTCTCCGCATTAGATTCACGTTGTCTGCGAACAGGAGTACCTCTGACTGTCCCGTCATGTCACTGGCGTATACAAGAAACAGCACCGGCCCTGGGACTGATCGTTGAAGAACCCCCACTCGTCACATACACCCATTCCGACATCTTTTCACGGACCATCACCCGTTGTTCCCTTCCTGTTAAGTATGCCTTGATCCATTGTAGTGCTTTCCCTGTTATTCCTGCCTGGTCCTCTAGCTTTTGTACCAGTCTCTTGTGCGGCACTGTACTCACCTAATTGTACTCACTTAATTGTAGTTGCAGGGGTCGAGACTCAGCTCCTGGCCCCGCCTCTTCACTGAACGCTACTAGGTCCTCTCTCTCCCTGCTCCATGAGCTTTATCATACCTCGTCTTAAAGCTGCGTATGGTTCCTGCCTCCACTACATCACTTGCTAGACTATTCCACTTCCTGACTACTCTATGACTGAAGAAATACTTCCTAACATCCCTGTGACTCATCTGAGTCTTCAACTTCCAAGTGTGACCCCTTGTTTCTGTGTCCCCTCTCTGGAACATCCTGTGTGTATGCGCGCGCGTGCGTGTGGCCCTCAGTACCACCTGGGCTGTGATATGCTCCACTTCACCACTTTCTGTCTCCGTAACCACCTTTGTAAGCTTATTACGTGGCTCACTTGCTTCAATAAATGGTGCTTGGTGCTCATCCTCTGTGCCAGCCTCTCAGCCACTCACCCTTCCCTGGTACTGGTCCAATAGTCCCCTGATCTCCTAGTCCTCTGGTCCCCTCCACCTATGGTCCCCTGGTCTCCTGGTTCCCTAGTCTCCTGATTCAGCAAGAACTTGCTGTTTCTCCATTGTTTGACCCTTTCTCTCACTCCCTCCATTTCTCTTCAGCTTTTCACTTTTCATTAATTTTTCGTCTCCCCATCTTTTAATTTCTTCCTCTTCATTATCCTTGCCTCCTTCCCTGCTTGCCTGCCTGTCAGCCAGCCAGCCAGTCACTATCAGGCAACACAGAGGTCAAGTTCACTACCCGTCACCTTCCACCAATGTTTACTGTCCACACTCGCCATCTAATATGATCTAGTTTTGCATCCCTCTATTTTATTGTTTGATAATTCACTACTACACCTCACATACAACAAGCTACGCCTCATAATACACGTGCCACACCTCTGGCACACACTGCTGGGACGGTTACTCTGGTCCTGATGGTCAAATTTTGCATGAATTTACTTCCATATGACTGAAGGATGAATATTAAAATGGTAGACAATACCGACAGGTTGGTAGGTAAGACACATAGGCAACAGTTAGGCAACCTTCTGTACTCGACTGAAGAAGCCTACTGTGTAGGCGAAACGTTTCGGAATAAAGTTGCGTAACTGTTGCCTATGTGTCTTACCTACCATGATTGAAGGAATGAGTGGGAGGAACTTTTCCTGCCCTCGTAGGGACATGTTTGTTCACTGGTGTTTGTTCATGTGCTTTGATTGTTGTTTGGTGTTTGATGTGCAGTGATTGCTGTATGATGTTAGTGTGAATACAATGTTCTCTAATGTTTGTATGTGCAATGTGATAGGTTCTGGTGTTTACAGTTGTGAAGTTACTCTCTTGCTCTCTGTGAGAGTAAAGACATCGGAACGGTTAAAATTATTTGTACTCCCTGGAACGCAGACGGGAGAGATACATAATTATATACGCTTAGAAAATCCTAGAGGGATTAGTACCAAACTTGCACACGAAAATCACTCCCTACGAAAGCAAAAGACTCGGCAGACGATGCAACATCCCCCAATGAAAAGCAGGGGTGCCACTAGCACGATAAGAGACAACACATTAAATGTCAGGGGCCCAAGACTACTCAACTGCCTCCCAGCGTACATAACGAGGGATTACCAATAGACCCCTGGCTGTCTTCAAGCAGGCACTGGACAGGCTCCTAAAATCAGTACCTGACCAGATGGGCTGTGGCTCGTACGTCGGTTTACGTGCGGCCAACAGTAACAGCCTGTTTGATCAGGCCTGGTCACATACCGGGCCGCGGGGGAGTTGACCCTCGAAACCATCTCCAGGTATACTCCAGGACAAGAATAAGGTTAGAGAACCGTTGCTAGATATATTTACAACTATCACATAATTTGGAAAACTACTCATGCTGCTACATTTGGTAGGTAAAATGTTTGTCGGGAAACAAGACGCGGGTCTTAGTCATATGATGACCCATAGCTGGAGCTTTTGGACATCTGACCGAGACCTTCCGCTACGAAATTTGGGTCGTTCTGAACCATTATCAACCTACGGACTGAAACCTAGTTAGTTGTGTCGCCTGCGCTGCTAATTTATTACACGTACCATGACCATCCTATGATCTGTAGCGCAAAAATAAAGCAGTATTACAGAGGGCACACTGGGCCTTTATCATACCCCACCGGCCATAGTTGCATCACTAAAAAAAAATACTGCGGTCAATTCATATATAACATTTTCTTCAGATAGCTAATGAACGCAGTACAAGTTTCCTCTCCGAATAAATGAGTATTTATTTAGGCTTTGATTATATAATGTACAAAAATTATTACAATAATCTTACCTGGAGTTTACCTGGAGAGAGTTTCGGGGGTCAACGCCCCCGCGGCCCGGTCTGTGACCAGGCCTCCTGGTGGATCAGCGCCTGATCAACCAGGCTGTTGCTGCTGGCTGCACGCAAACCAACGTACGAGCCACAGCCCGGCTGATCAGGAACTGACTTTAGGTGCTTGTCCAGTGCCAGCTTGAAGACTGCCAGGGGTCTGTTGGTAATCCCCCTTATGTGTGCTGGGAGGCAGTTGAACAGTCTCGGGCCCCTGACACTTATTGTATGGTCTCTTAACGTGCACAAATATTACAATCACATAAACACTACATAATGTCGACTTAATCCAGGATAACTTAATATACTTATTTCCAGTATGTGTTAATGGTTACTATCAGACATACTTAATTAAAAGTGTCAGAACATACAACTAGCTCTTATTTTTTGAGTGTGTGAGAGAAAACTATATTATGGGTGTTTACAAGTGTGTTGATGAGTGCATTCATAGAGGCTGGATACACTCCAGACTGACAGCAGCAACGTCTGTGGTGCCTCACTGTATCTCACCTGTCATCTTTAGTGGTCCGCTTCTCATCATAACTGGTGCCTCACCTTCCTTCATCATTACCTGGCAATCATAAATTTCAGTGCTGTTTGGAGTGATATCTGAACTGTCGTATCTGAGCGCCTCTGCAAAGACAGTGATTATGTGCGAATGATGGTGAAAGTGTTTCTTTCTGTTTTTAGTCACCTTGCCTCGGTGGGAGATGGCTAGCGCCATTTCTCTCTCTCTCTCTCTCTCTCTCTCTCTCTCTCTCTCTCTCTCTCTCTCTCTCTCTCTCTCTCTCTCTCTCTCTCTCTCTATATATATATATATATATATATATATATATATATATATATATATATATATATATATATATATATATATTTATTTAGCAACTATCGCAAACCAAGCGATACAAGACGCAAAACAACCACGGGGGGAGTAGGATGATAGCTCTAGGTCTTTCGTGTTGCAATTAACACATCATGACGTTATAAAATCCATATTTAAAAAAAATCATCCAGCTCCCCTGAGGTAGGCCGTGTGCCCAAGTTGACGCAGACATTTCCTCGTTAACTAACTCTTTCAAGAACTCGAGTGTCCTCTTTCCACATAAACGTAATCCAAGGATTTTTTTTTATCCTATTGGATTAAGCTATAACATACTGTCAGGTATCCTTGTTTGTGGGTCTTCTGGAGCTTCTTGAAACTGGCCACACCACCTCCTTCATCTTCGACGTGTTGGAGGTAAATGTCGGCCAGTGAAAACACACATGTAGCCCCATGCTTTCAGCTTACCATATTTGCAGGGTTGAACAGTGACTCCTTTCAGACGCTTGAGGCTGCCGTCACGTCTAGTTAGCTGGAGATACTGTTCTGATGGGCACCCGGCTTTGCCTGACATTATCGCTGACCTCTTCGTGTCTTGGATTCTTTCCTTTTGCCCTATGGCACATGAGACCATGAAGCCTAAATTGATCAACCGACGCGCTGACGTAAATACATCTATGTTCGATGAAAATGGAGACTAACCATACCAAGGGTGGGGTTAGAACCCGCGATCAGAGAGTCACGAAACTCCAGACCGACGCGTTAGCCACTGGACCAGCTGGCTACAATAAGATTCACCCAACTAGGTATATTTCTACACCTTAAAAGGGTTAGCATAGGCACCACTGTGACCACAAATGCAAATTTTTACAGACGAATCTCCAGCTAGCGTGGCCGTGACGAACTCTAGCTCATATCCCCTCAAAGCCATCAACATGACTCACGAAATCGTAATGACACGATTGCAAACAAACCATACCACGGGTGGGGTTAGAACCCGCGTCGGTCTGGAGTTTTGTGACTCTGTGATCACGGATTCTAACCCCACCCGTGGTATGGTTTGTTTGCAATCGTGTCATTACGATTTCGTGAGTCAGAATGGAGACTGATAGGCAAAGAATGTGAATGCCCTGAAGGTCGAGATAAGCACCCAAGAAGGAATAAAGGGTAGCCAAGAGCAAATTTCCAGAATGTGGTGCCCTTATTGCTAGGAGGCGATCTTTGTCCGTTCTTGAAGCACTGTCTAGCATCAGATCTTTGTCCGTTCTTGAAGCACTGTCTAGCATCAGTTCTTTGTCCGTTCTTGAAGCACTGTCTAGCATCAGTTCTATGTAACTGTATTTGTGTATACCTGAATTAACTTACTTACTAACGAGGTAATTTTCTACACAATGTGCTGTTCTGATAGGACTGTGTGTTGAATATGTTAGTGGTATACAATATGTTAGTGGTATACAATATGTTAGTGGTATACAATATGTTAGTGGTATACAATATGTTAGTGGTATACAATATGTTAGTGGTATACAATATGTTAGTGGTATACAATATGTTAGTGGTATACAATATGTTAGTGGTATACAATATGTTAGTGGTATACAATATGTTAGTGGTATACAATATGTTAGTGGTATACAATACCGACAAGTCGATAAGTAAGACACGTGCAACATTTAGGTATTTTTATTCTGAAAAGTTTCGTTTACACAGTAGGCTTTACATTGTTCCTGACTACGGATCAGAACTATTCTTCAGGCTCATGGACTGACCATCCCAAAGCTACGTCTTCAAGGGTGACGGATTCATTATATCGTCTTCTGCTGCCTTCTCTTCTTCTGCCGCCTCCTCGGTATTCGACTGAATAAGCTAAAGCTACTGTGTAGGCGAAACGTTTCGGAATAAAGATACCTAACTGTTGCACATGTCTTATCAACTGTTTATGTTCTTTAGAAGAGGTAGGTTTGCTTGAAGTCTGCAAGGATATTCCATTGCCCTGCTCCATCGGTAATCATTAAGTCATAAATTCCTACAGACCCTTTCAAGTGTTCTAGGACTATCTCCCTCACTAGTTTGCTGGATACAATGCAGGAAGATAGGAATGTGTGTAAACTGTGTCACTCTGAACTCATGTTTCCTCCAGTCTAACTGGGAGTGTCGCTTGATCTCATTGTAAAGCTTCCAGTGACTGATGTAGTGCTTTCCAGAATATTGATTTCAGGTGTTCGAGTTCGCTCAGTTTTTGCATACCAGAGAAATAAGACAGCCTGGGAGGGGGTTAGACATCTTGTGAGAAAATACAAGAGACTGTGGGCATTCAAATCACCCATTCTTTGCTCCGTTCTCTTCAGGTCATTCAGTTTGTCTTGAAGGACTGTGTTATTAGAGGTATTCCCAGCAGGATGCTGTGTGTGTGTGTGTGTGTGTGTGTGTGTGTGTGTGTGTGTGTGTGTGTGTGTGTGTGTGCGCGCGTGTGTGTGTGTGTGTGTGTGTGTGTGTGTGTGTGTGTGTGTGTGTGTGTGTGTGTGTGTGTGTGTGTGCGTGTACTAACTGAATTGTGGTTGCCGGGGTCGAGACTCAGCTCCTGGCCCCTCCTCTTCACTGGTCGCTAGTAGGTCCTCTCTCTTCCTGCTTCACGAGCTTTATCATACATTGTCTTAAAACTATGTATGGTTCCTGCCTCATCTACATCACTTACCAGACTATTCCACTTCTTGACAACTTTGTGACTGAAGAAATACTTCCTAACATCCTTTTGACTCATCTGAGTCTTCAACTTCCAACTGCGACCCCTTGTGTCTTTGTCTCCTCTCCACAACATCCTATCTTTTTCCACCTTATCTATTACTCGCAGTATTTTGTATGTCATTATCATGTCTCCTTTAACCCTCCTGTCCTCCAGTGTTGTCAGGCCGATGTCCCTTAATCTTTCTTCATAGGACATTTCCCTTAGCTCTGGAACTAGCCTTGTTGCAAACTTTTGCACCTTCTCTAATTTCTTGACGTGCTTGACCAGGTGTGGGTTCCAAACTGGTGCTGCATACTTCAGCATGGGCCTGACATACACGGTGTACAGAGTCTTGAACGATTCCTTACTGGGGTATCGGAATCCTATTCTCAGGTTTGCCAGGCGCCCGTTTGCTGCAGCAGTTATCTGGTTGATGCGTGCTTCCGGAGACGTTCTCGGTATTATACTCACTCCAGAAGTTTTCTCCTTGAGAGATGTTTGCAGTCTTTGGCCGCCTAGCCTATACTCTGCGGTCTTCTTTGCCCTTCCCCGATCTTCATGACTTTGCTTTTGGTGGGGTTAAATTCGAGGAGCCAGTTGCTGGATCAGGTGTCCAGCCTGTCCAGGTCTCTTTGTAGTCCTGCCTGATCCTCATCCGATTTAATTCTCTTCATTAATTTCACATCATCTGCAAACAGGGTCAATTCTGAGTCTATCCCTTCCGTCATGTCATTTACATATACCAAAAATAGCACTGGTCCTAGAAATGACCCCTGTGGAACCCCGCTCATTACAGGCGCCCACTCTGACATCTCGTCATACACCATGACTTGTTGTTGCCTCCCTGTCAGGTATAATCTGATCCATTGCAGTGCCTTTCGTGTTATGTGTGCCTGATCCTCTAGCTTTTGCACTAATCTCTTGTGAGGAACTGTGTCGAAGGCCTTCTTGCAGTCCAAAAAAAATACAGTCTACCTACTCCTCTCTCTCGTGTCTTACTTCCGTTACCTTGTCACAAAACTCCAGTAGGTTTGTGACACAGGATTTTCCTTCCCTGAATTTGTGCTGGTTATCGTTTATAAGCTTGTTCCGTTCTAGGTGCTCCACCTCTCTCCTCCTAATAATCTTCTGCATGACTTTGCATACTATACACGTCAGTGACACTGATCTGTAGTTTAGTGCCTCATGTCTGTCTCCTTTCTTAAAAAATGGGGATTACATTTGCTGTCTTCCATACCTCATTTAGTTGCCCAGTTCCAATGGATGTGTTGAAAATTGTTGTTAGTGGCACACACAGGATCTCTGCTCCCTCTCTAAGGACCCACAAAGAGATATTGTCTGGCCCCACCGCCTTTGACGTATCTAGTTCACTTAGCAGCTTCTTCAACTTCTCCTCGGTTGTGTGTGTTTCATCCAGAACTTGTTGGCATATCCCTTGGTGGTGTACCCCCCCTATTCTGACTTCTCAGTGTGTGTGTGTGTGTGTGTGTGTGTGTGTGTGTACTCACCTAATTGTGGTTGCAGGGGTCGAGACTCAGCTCCTGGCCCCGCCTCTTCACTGATCGCTACTAGGTCCTCTCTCTATCTGCTTCCTGAGCTTTGCCATACCTCTTCTTAAAACTATGTATGGTTCCTGCCTCCACTACTTCACTAGCTAGGCTATTCCACTTCCTGACGACTCTATGACTGAAGAAATACTTCCTAACGTCCCTGTGACTCGTCTGAGTCTTCAGCTTCCAGCTGTGACCCCTTGTTTCTGTGTCCCCTCTCGGGAACATCCTATCTCTGTCCACCTTGTCTATTCCCCGCAGTTTCTTGTATGTCGTTATCATGTCTCCCCTGACCCATCTGTCCTCCAGTGTCGTCAGTCCAATTTCCCTCAACCTTTCCTCGTACGACATTCCCCTGAGCTCGGACTAGCCTTGTTGCAAACCTTTGTACTTTCTCTAACTTCTTGACGTGCTTGACCAGGTGTGGGTTCCAGACTGGTGCTGCATACTCCAGTATGGGCCTGACATACACAGTGTACAGTGTCTTGAACGATTCCTTATTAAGGTATCGGAACGCTATTCTCAGGTTTGCCAGGCGCCCGTATGCTGCAGCAGTTATTTGGTTGATGTGTGCCTCCGGTGACGTGCTCGGTGTTATGGTCACCCCAAGGTCTTTCTCCCTGAGTGAGATCTGTAGTCTTTGTCCACCTAGCCTATACTCTGTCTGCGGTTTTCTTTGCCCCTCCCCAATCTTCATGACTTTGCATTTGGCAGGATTGAATTCGAGAAGCCAGTTTCTGGACCACATGTCCAGCCTGTCCAAGTCTCTTTGCAGTCCTGCCTCATCCTCATCCGATTTAATTCTTCTCATCAGCTTCACATCATCTGCAAATAGGGACACTTCAGAGTCTATTCCTTCCATCATGTTGTTCACATATATCAAAAATAGCACTGGTCCTAGAACTGACCCCTGTGGGACCCCGCTCGTCACAGGCGCCCACTGTGATACCTCTTCCGTACCATGACTCGCTCCTGCCTCCCTGTCAGGTATTCCCTGATCCATTGCAGTGCCCTCCCTGTTATATGCGCCTGATCCTCCAGCTTCTGCACTAATCTCTCGTGGGGAACTGTGTCAAAGGCCTTCCTGCAGTCTAGGAAAACGCAATCAACCCACCCCTCTCTCTCGTGTCTTCTGTTACCTTGTCATAAAACTCCAGGAGGTTTGTGACACAGGATTTGCCTTCCATGAACCCATGCTGGTTTTCATTTATAATCTTGTTTCGTTCCAGGTGTTCCACCACTCTCCTCCTGATAAACTTCTCCATGACTTTGCACACAATACATGTCAGAGACACAGGTCTGTAGTTTAGTGCCCCATTTCTGTTTCCTTTCTTAAATATTGGGACTACATTTGTTGTTTTCCATTTCTCAGGTAGTTGCCCAGTTTCAAGGGATGTGTTGAAGATTGTGGTTAGGGGCATGCACAGTATCTCTGCTCCTTCTCTAAGGACCCATGGGGAGATGTTGTCCGGTCCCATCGCCTTTGAGGTATCAAGGTCACTTAGCAGCTTCTGCACCTCCTCCTCGGTTGTTCGTATGTCATCCAACACTTGTTGGTATATTCCCTCTTGGTGTTCCCTTCTGTGCTGTCTTCCCACAGCCCTTCCTGTCTCTACTGTAAAAACTTCCTGAAATCTCCTGTTCAGCTCCTCACATACCTCCTGATCATTTCTTGTGAGTTCTTCCCCTTCTGTCCTCAATCTGATCACCTGGTCTTTGACTGTTGTCTTCCTCCTAATGTGGCTATACAACAATTTCGGGTCAGTCTTGATTTTCGATGCTATGTCATTTTCATCCTGTCGCTGGGCCTCCCTCCTAACCTGTGCATACTCGTTCCTGGCTCTACGACTGATCTCCCTATTTTCGTGTGTTCTCTGCCTTCTGTACTTTTTCCATTCTCTATTGCACTTTGTTTTTGCCTGCTTACACCGTCGGGTAAACCAAGGGGCTCGTTCTGGTCTTCCCATTGTTTCTGTTGCCCTTGGGAATAAACCTTTCCACTGCCTCCTTGCATTTTGTTATTACATATTCCATCATTTCGTTTACTGTCTTTCCTGCCAGTTCTCTGTCCCACGGAACCTCCTGCAGGAAGTTCCTCAACCCTATGTAGTCCCCTCTTTTATAGTCAGGCTTTTCCCATTCAACTCATGTTACTCTCTCCACTTGCAACTCTACTATGTATTCAAAGCACAGAACCACAGTGTACTCACCTAATTGTACTCACCTAATTGTGGTTGCAGGGGTCGAGACTCAGCTCCTGGCCCCGCCTCTTCACTGATCGCTAGTGTGTGTGTGTGTGTGTGTGTGTGTGTGTTAGTTAGTTACCATTTTGTCCTAGGCACATGTCGATTAGACACTAGGCCTGGTGTGTGTGTGTGTGTGTGTGTGTGTTTATGTAAGCAGTCCTTATTTCCCTCGTATGTACTACGTATATTTTGCATATGTACCCAATCTGTGTGTGTGTGTGTGTGTGTGTGTGTGTGTGTGTGTGTGTGTGTGTGTGTGTGTGTGTATGTGTGTGTGCGTGTGTGTGTGTATAAAGTGAATAAAAGTAAACTTTGCAAAGTATATAAACATTTTCTTTTTTTTTTTTAAATCCCGTATCATCTCTAAATTAGTTTTTTGGTGAGTTATTAAAAAGTGGGAGAATAAAGAATATACACACTCAGGTATTGGTGTGAACCACCTGCCCATTGGGAAGACCCTGAGTTACACCCTCCAGGGATGGTGGAACCTTCAGCTTGATTCAAGCGGCCTCAGTCCCCTCAAGTCCAGCAGGAAGGTCACACTTGAAGGCCTCGCCTCTATCACTCGAGAGTCTCAGTGTCGGGTCAGAGTGGCAGTCCGGAACCTTTCATTCAGCGACTGGCAGCGGGTAAGTATCTTCACGGCATTTTTGAAACTCATTGCTATACTGCGCCTGCAAAAAATGTGTGTGGGTGTGTACTCACCTAATTGTACTCACCTAATTGTGGTTGCAGGGGTCGAGACTCAGCTCCTGACCCCGCCTCTTCACTGATCGCTACTGGGTCCTCTCTCTCTCTGCTTCCTGAGCTTTGTCATACCTCTTCTTAAAACTATGTATGGTTCCTGCCTCCACTACTTCACTTGCTAGGCTATTCCACTTGCTGACAACTCTATGACTGAAAAAATACTTCCTAACGTCCCTGTGACTCGTCTGAGTCTTCAGCTTCCAGTTGTGACCCCTTGTCCCTGTGTCCCCTCTCTAGAACATCCTATCTCTGTCCACCTTGTCTATTCCCCGCAGTATCTTGTATGTCGTTATCATGTCTCCCCTGACCCTTCTGTCCTCCAGTGTCGTCAGTCCGATTTCCCTTAACCTTTCCTCGTACGACATTCCCTTGAGCTCTGGGACTAGCCTTGTTGCAAACCTTTGTACTTTCTCTAACTTCTTGACGTGCTTGACCAGGTGTGGGTTCCAGACTGGTGCTGCATACTCCAGTATGGGCCTAACATACACAGTGTACAGTGTCTTGAACGATTCCTTATTAAGGTATCGGAACGCTATTCTCAGGTTTGCCAGGCGCCCGTATGCTGCAGCAGTTATTTGGTTGATGTGTGCCTCCGGTGATGTGCTCGGTGTTATGGTCACCCCAAGGTCTTTCTCCCTGAGTGAGGTCTGTAGTCTTTGTCCACCTAGCCTATACTCTGTCTGCAGTCTTCTTTGCCCCTCCCCAATCTTCATGACTTTGCATTTGGCTGGATTGAATTCGAGAAGCCAGTTACTGGACCACATGTCCAGCCTGTCCAGGTCTCTTTGCAGTCCTGCCTCATCCTCGTCCGATTTAATTCTTCTCATCAACTTCACGTCATCTGCGAACAGGGACACTTCAGAGTCTATTCCTTCCATCATGTCGTTCACATATATCAAAAATAGCACTGGTCCTAGAACTGACCCCTGTGGGACCCTGCTCGTAACAGGCGCCCACTGTGATACCTCTTCACGTACCATGACTCGTTGCTGCCTCCCTGTCAGGTATTCCCTTATCCATTGCAGTGCCCTCCCTTTTACATGCGCCTGATCCTCCAGCTTCTGCACTAATCTCTTGTGGGGAACTGTGTCAAAGGCCTTCCTGCAGTCTAGGAAAACGCAATCTACCCACCCCTCTCTCTCGTGTCTTCTGTTACCTTGTCATAAAACTCCAGGAGGTTTGTGATACAGGATTTGCCTTCCATGAACCCATGCTGGTTTTCATTTATAATCTTGTTCCTTTCCAGGTGTTCGACCACTCTCCTCCTGATAATCTTCTCCATGACTTTGCACACAATACATGTCAGAGACACAGGTCTGTAGTTTAGTGCCTCGTTTCTGTTTCCTTTCTTAAATATGGGGACTACATTAGCTGTCTTCCATTTCTCAGGTAGTTGCCCAGTTTCAAGGGATGTGTTGAAGATTGTGGTAAGAGGCATGTACAGCATCTCTACTCCTTCTCTAAGGACCCATGGGGAGATGTTGTCCGGTCCCATCACCTTTGAGGTGTCAAGGTCACTTAAGAGCTTCTTCACCTCCTCCTCAGTTGTTCGTATGTCATCCAACACTTGTTGGTATATTCCCTCTTGATGTTCCCTTCTGTGCTGTCTTCCCACAGCCCTTCCTGTCTCTACTGTAAAAACTTCCTTAAATCTCCTGTTCAGCTCCTCACATACCTCCTGATCATTTCTTGTGAGTTCTCCACCTTCTGTCCTTAATCTGATCACCTGGTGTTTGACTGTTGTCTTCCTCCTGATGTGGCTATACAACAGTTTCGGGTCAGTCTTGATTCTCGATGCTATGTCATTTTCATACTGTCGCTGGGCCTCCCTCCTTACCTGTGCATACTCATTCCTGGCTCTGCGACTGATCTCCCTATTTTCGTGTGTTCTCTGCCTTCTGTACTTTTTCCATTCTCTATTGCACTTTGTTTTTGCCTCCATACACCGTCGGGTAAACCAGGGGCTCGTTCTGGTCTTCCCGTTGTTACTGTTGCCCTTGGGAATAAACTTTTCCACTGCCTCCTTGCATTTTGTTGTTACATATTCCATCATTTCATTTACTGGCTTTCCTGCCAGTTCTCTGTCCCACTGGACCTCCCGCAGGAAGTTCTTCAACCCTATGTAGTCCCCTCTTTTATAGTCAGGCTTTTCCCATTCAACTCCTGTTATTCTCTCCACTTGCAGCTCTACTATGTATTCAAAGCACAGAACCACGTGGTCGCTAGCTCCTAGGGGACTCTCATACTTGATGTTCTCAATGTCTGAGCTGCCCAGGGTGAACACAAGGTCCAATCTTGCTGGTTCATCCTCCCCTCTCACTCTGGTAGTGTCCTTAACATGTTGGTGCATGAGGTTTTCCAGCACCACGTCCAACATCCTGGCTCTCCATGTTTCGGGACCCCCATGTGGCTCCAGGTTATCCCAGTCGATCTCCCTGTGGTTGAAATCCCTCATAACCAGCAACTTTGCTCTGCTGGAATGAGCTCTTCTTGCCACCTCAGCAAGTGTGTCCACCATTGCTCTGTTGCTCTCTTCATATTCCTCTCTTGGCCTCCTGCAGTTCTGTGGTGGATTATACATCACTGCAATGACCACTTTGTGTTCCCCAGACTGAAGTGTACCTGCTATGTAGTCTCTTTCTCCCGTCTCATCTATGCCTTCCATTTTCTCGAATTTCCATCTGTTTTTTACGAGCAGAGCAACCCCACCTCCCCCCCTGCCCCTTCTATCTTTCCTCATGATCTGGTATCCTGGTGGGAAGATTGCATATGTTATTGTCTCCGTGAGTTTTGTTTCTGTAACTGCTATGATGTCTGGGGACTTCTCATTGATTCTTTCTTGCCATTCCTCATGTTTATTCGTTAATCCATCTGCATTTGTGTACCAAACCTTCAACTTCTGTTCTAATACTGTAACTGTGGTGCGGGGGGTGGAAACAGAGGGATCGGTGTGTGATGGTTGGTTTGGATTGTTCAGTTGCCTTGGGGGTGTCGTGGCTGGAGTCCTTCTGCAGGTGTTTCTGGGGGGTGTGCTTGTCCTTCCATTTGATCCTGGGTTATTCTGCTCTCCTTTTTCATTTCCTCCCATTTCTCCTTTCGTTTTTGAACTCTCTCTTTCATCGTCTTCCTTTCGTCCTGTGTTCTGTCTCGATCGAGGTACACACTCCGGAACTCCTGCTTGCCTCTCAGCCGTGCTTTCTCCTGCAGGATCATGTTTCGGGTTGATTCTGCCTTGAAAATTACTTTGAGAGGCCGATTCCTTTTCTTTGTGAACCACCCAATTCTCCGAAAATTTGCCACCTGGGTCATGTCCCCCTCGCCTATCACCTTTATGATATCTTCTATCGCTTTTTTCTCCTCCTGCTTTCTTTCATCATAAGTTTCCCCTTTAGCTTCGTCTAGCCCATAGACAAACACGGATCTCTCCCTTTCCTCCTCCCACTGTGACTCCCATTGCATCCTCTGATGTGTTTTAGCTTCTTCCCGTGGAGTGTTCCTTCCTTCAGTCCCTTCCCTAGTTATGGCCCCTATGCTTCTTGGTTTGTCCTTCCTGCTCACCTGTTCCTGGCCCCCACAGGTATCTGGTAAGGTCCTTGCACATGTCCTAGTTCCTTCAATATCTTCCAACCTCTCATTCTGTCCTAGTGTGCTCCCTGCCTTTGTTTTGGCCCCATGTGGGTTTGACAGGACCTCTGCATACAGTTTAGTTTCCATGCTTCCTTCAGACCTGTTGTCTGTGTTTGATGTAGCCATTGCCGATGCTACTTCTGTAATATCTTTGTCTCTGTGCTGTTTCAGATGTCTCAGCTCCTCTTCTAATCTCTCTATCTTGATGTGTGTGTGTGTGTGTGTGTGTGTGTGTGTGTGCGTGTGTACTCACCTAGTTGAGGTTGTAGGGGTCGAGTCCAAGCTCCTCTGTGTGTGTGTGTGTGTGTGTGTGTGTGTGTGTGTGTGTGTGTGTGTGTGTGTGTGTGTGTGTGTGTGTGTGAGTGTGAGTGTGAGTGTGTGTGTGAGTGTGTGTGTCTGTGTCTCAACAATCAATATTTGCACCAATGACTTATTACAGTTGTGACCGGGTGTGGAAGTGTGAATTGCTCATTACTCTATAATTTGTTCATGATTGTAGCCATGTATAAACGTAAGTAACCATTCTTACAGGATTCATTACCTTTGTAACTTGTGAGTTCATTACCCTTGTACCTAGTTCAGCTATCAAAACTTTGGGAGCCCAGTCCCTGGACCCATTACGTACCTCTGTAATCTGTAAATACCTTTGTAACTTGTCATAATTGTGACCAGACCTACCTGGAGTTCATTACCTTTGTAAATTGTGAGTTCATTACCATTGTAAATTGTGAGTTCATTTCCTTTGTAATTGTGAGTTCATTACCTCTAACTTGCTCAGCTATCAAAACTTTGGAGTCCAGTCCCTGGACCAATTATGTACCTCTGTAATCTTTTGACTACCGCCCACAGGATGGGTGTGGGGTGCATAATAAACATATTAAACTAACTAAACTGCCTATATATTAATGCAGTCATGAAACTAATGTAACACAGATGAACCAACAATAAATCAGAAGATAAGTTGAGTACTGCTGGAAATGTCGGCTTTACACACGGGCGCTTTTTAGTAAGAGCTCAAAATATGTTGTATTCATCTTCTCTTTTTATTGTCTTAGTATAGGTTCTCTTGTGCTACTAATCAATGTTTGTTATGCTTTTGTGATTAAGTAATGTTGATAAACTTTTCATGATTACGCTTGCAACATACGTAGCAAATTTCCCGTTAAATAATGGGTGTTGGTTGGAAACAGGATGAAGCTGAGGTGGTGGAAACATGGCTGGTGGTGAGTGGTGGGTCAGTTCGTGCAGTGTGTGGTGATCAAGAGTCAGGTCAACAGTACCGTGGTGCCCAGCGCACACCTCACCTACAATCACTGGCACGCAGTGTCATCTCCGCCTCTCTCAACATGGCACCCAACCTAGACCACCACTTGACACTCACGGAGGTAAGTATTGCAGGTAGTTGCCGCTTATGAGTCTTGCATCCTTTAATCGCTTCTTTGGTGGCCCGTGGCCTGGTGGCAAAAACTCTCCCTCCACACGCTGAGGGTCCCGGTTTGATTCCCGGCAAGGGTAGAAACATTGGGTGTGTTTCCTCATACCGGTTGTCTATGTTTAGTCATCAGTAAAATGGGTACCTGGGTGTTAGTCGACCGGTGTGGGTCGCATCCTGGGGCAAAGTTGACCTAATTTGCCCGAAATGCTCAGCATAACAAGCGACTTTCTACATAGTAGTAAGAGCAGCATGCCAAAGCCACTTATATGCATAGCATTACGGGCTGTATGTCATTGATGTCAGCTAGACCTGTATACCTTGTGCATGTACTTGTAGAAATAAAGATATTATTATTATTATTATTATTATTATTATTATTATTATTATTATTATTATTATTATTATGTGATATATATTAAATGTCGTATACTGGAGGTGCTGGTGAAGGACCTTGGTGGAAAAGAGGCGGTTTGATGACAATTATGTTTTGGGTTATCTTGAATTACTAGATAAGGAACTAATCAGGATCTAACTAATTGATCAACTTCAGACCTTTACGATAATAATAATAATAATAATAATAATAATAATAATTTCTAAAAAGTGTATTATACAGTTAACATAACACAATAAGTGTCAGGGGCCCAAGACTGTTCAACTTCCTTCCAGCATACATAAGGGGGAGTACCAACAGACCCCTGGCTGTTTTCAAGAAGTCTCTGGACAGGCGCCTGAAGACAGTTCCTGACCAGCCGGGCTGTAGCTCGTACGTTAGTTTACGTGCTGCAAGCAGTAATAGCCTGGTTGATCAGGTCCTGATCCACCGTGAGGCCTGGTCACGGACTGGATCGCAGGGGCGTTGACCTCCGAAATCCCTACAGCTATACTCTCCAGATATAGGATTAGTTGACATTGACACGCTTTATAGAAAGCCCCTGGTTATGCGTGTGTGTGTGTGTGTGCGCGTGTGCGTGAGTGTGAATGTGTGTGTGTGTGTGTGTGTGTGTGTGTGTGTGAGTGTCAGTGTGAGTGTTAGTGTGTGTGTGTGTGTGTGTGTGTGTGTGTGTGTGTGTGTGTGTGTGTGTGTGTGTGTGTGTGTGTGTGTGTGTGTGAGTGTCAGTGTGAGTGTCAGTGAGTGTGTGTGTGTGTGTGTGTGTGTGTGTGTGTATGTGTGTGTGTGTGTGTGTGTGTGTGTGTGTGTGTGTGTGTGTGTGTGTGTGCGTGTGTGTGAGTGTCAGTGTGAGTGTCAGTGTGTGTGTGTGTGTGTGTGTGTGTGTGTGTGTGTGTGTGTGTGTGTGTGTGTGTGTGTGTTAATGTGTGTGTGTGTGTGTGTGTATGAATTTGTATATGTGTGTGTGTGTGTGTGTGTCTCAACAATCAATATTTGCACCAATAACTTATTACAGTTGTGACCGGGTGTGGAAGTGTGAATTGCTCATTACACTATAATTTGTTCATGATTGTAGCCATGTATAAACGTAAGTAACCATTCTTACAGAATTCATTACCTTTGTAACTTGTGAGTTCATTACCTTTGTACCTAGTTCAGCTATCAAAACTTTGGGGGCCCAGTCCCTGGACCCATTACGTACCTCTGTAATCTGTAAATACCTTTGTAACTTGTCATGATTGTGACCAGACCTACCTGGAGTTCATTACCTTTGTAAATTGTGAGTTCATTACCTTTGTAAATTGTGAGTTCATTACCTCTGTAACTTGCTCAGCTATCAAAACTTTGGAGTCCAGTCCCTGGACCAATTATGTACCTCTGTAATCTTTTGACTACCGCCCACAGGATGAGTATGGGGTGCATAATAAACATATTAAACTAAACTATGCGGAGCATTTCGGGCAGCCTTAAGAGTTGCCTGATGATAATTATAATCTTAATTTTTAAAGGGGTAGACCGGTAAGCCAGCAAAAGCCTCGGTCAGATGACCAAAAACTCCAGTGGTGGGTCATCATATGACTAAGACTCACGACAGAAAACACTTGTGTTTCTGACGAATCTTACATAGCCTAACCTCAAGTTTAACTTATAATTACTGGACGTTTATATAATTAAGTTTGCACCAAATTCTCTTTAAACCAGCAAATAACAGAGCCTACAAGACTGGAGAATACACTGGACCTCATCTTCACTAACAATGATGATCTGATACGAAATGTCACCATATCAAAAACAATAAATATACTCAGATCACAACTTAATAGAGGTTCAGACACGTATGCGAGGGGCCAAAGACCAACAAAATGTGATCAGTCACGAGAGAGCCTTCATCAAATTCAACTTAAATAATAAAAACATAAGGTGGGACCAAGTAAACCAGGTCCTAAATGATATAAACTGGGAAGAAAACCTAAGCAACACGGATCCAAACCTATGTTTAGAACAAATTAACTCGTGGAACTCGAGGTATGCTCAAGGCATATTCCTTTAAGGAAAAGAAGGTGTAAACTAGAAAGAGAAAGGCACTCCCTATACAGGCGAAGGCAAAGAATAACAGAGCGGCTAAAAGAGGCCAATATATCTGCAACATGTAGGGAGACACTGGTCAGAGAAATAGCAAACATCGAACTTAAGCTAAAGGAATCTTACAGGTGTCAAGAAACACGGGAAGAACTAAAAGCCATAAATGAAACTAAAAAAAAAAGTATTTCTTTTCTTATGCCAAATCAAAGTTGAGCACAATATCCAGTATTGGGTCCCTACTTAAACAAGATGGGTCCTACACAGATGACAGCAAGGAAATTTGTGAGCTAATCAAGTCCCAGTATGACTCGGTTTTTAGCGAGCCCCGAACCAGACAGAGTCGAAGACCTAAATGATTTTTTTATGAGTTAGACACAGAATTTAGCAAACACAAACCTATCTGACATTATCCTGACGCCAAATGACTTCGAAAAGGCGATAAATGACATATCCATGCACTCTGCGGTAGGCCCAGACTCATGGAACTCCATGTTCATCAAGCACTGCAAGAAGCCCCTATCACGTGCTATTAACATCCTATGGAGAGGGAGTATGGACACAGGGGTCGTTCCACAGCTACTAAAAGCAACAGACATAGCCCCACTCCATAAAGAGGGGCAGTAAAGCAATAGCAAAGAACTACAGACCGATACTGCTAGCGTCCCATATCATAAAATCTTTGAAAGGGTCCTAAGAAGCAAGATCGCCACCCATCTAGATACCCATCAGTTATGCAACCCAGGGCAGCATGGGTTTAGAGCAAATCGCTCCTGTCTCTCCCAACTACTGGACCACTATGACAAGGTCCTGGATGCTCTAGAAGACAAACAAAATGCAGATGTAATGTACACAGGCTTTGCAAAAACCTTTAACAAGTGTGACCATGGTGTAATAGCGCATAAAATGCGTGATAAAGGAATAACAATAAAAGATGGTAGATGGATCTATAATTTCCTAACAAACAGAACACAAAGAGTAGTAGTAAACAGTAAAGTCTGAGGCAACTACGGTGAAAGCTGTGTTCCACAAGGCACAGTACTTGCTCCCATCTTGTTCTTCATCCTCATATCTGACATAGACAGGGATATAAGCCATAGCGCTGTGTCTTCCTTTGTAGATGACACCCGAATCTGCATGACAGTGTCTTCCATTGCAGACACTGCAAGGCTCCAGGCGGACATCAACCAAATCTTTAAATGGGCTGCAGAAAACAATATGAAGTTCAATGATGAGAAATTTCAATTACTCCGATATAGAAAACATGAGGAAATTAAAACTACATCGGAGTATAAAACAAATTCCAACCACACAATAGAGTGAAAAAGTAATGTAAAAGACCTGGGAGTGATCATGTCAGAGGATCTTACCTTCAAAGACCATAACATTGTATCAGTCGCAAGTGCTAGATAAATGACAGGATGGATAATGAGAACCTTCTAAACTAGGGAGGCCAAGGCCATGATGACACTCTTCAGGTCGCTTGTTCTATCTAGGCTGGAATATTGCTGCACTCTAACAGCACCTTTGAAGGCAGGTGAAATTACTGACCTAGAAAATGTACAGAGAACCTTCACAGCACACATAACTGCGATAAACCACCCCAATTACTGGGAACGCTTGAAGTTCCTGAACCTGTATTCCCTGGAACTCAGGCGGGAGAGAAGCATGATTATATACACTTGGAAAATCCTAGAGGGACTAGTACCAAACTTGCACACGAAAATCACTCCTTATGAAAGCAAAAGACATGGCAGACGATGCAACGTCCCCCCAATGAAAAGCAGGGACGCCACTAGCACGACAAGAGACAACACAATAAGTGTCAGGGGCCCAAGACTGTTCAACTGCCTCCTAGCACACATAAGGGGGATTACCAATAGACCCCTGGCTGTCTTCAAGAATCCACTGGACAGACACCTAAAGTCAGTGCCTGGCCGGGCTGTGGTTCGTGCGTCGGGTTGCGTGCGGCCAACAGTTACAGCCTGTTTAATCAGGCCCTGATCCATCATGAGGCCTGGTCATAGACCGGGCCACGGGGGCGTTGACCCCCGGAACTCTCTCCAGGTAAACTCCAGGTAACAATCCGGTTTATGATTGTGAAATTATTAAGAAATTATGATTGTGAAATTATTAAGAAAATTTGGTACAGCGTTTGTAGTAGTTATGACTTACGTGGACATAATTTGGTGATATTGAGAACAACAGTATGAATGAACAGGAATGATGTCAATAAATTGAGTTTTAACATAATTAGTCAATGTAAAACTTAGGTCAAATGAAGTCGATGTTTTTTAACCATTTTTGAAGCAGACGGCAGATTGGGATTTTTTTACATTTTCTGATAAGGAATTCCAAATTTTAGTGTCCTTTATTATCGTGGAGTTCCTAGATAGGTTTTGTCAAACATGTGGAATATCAAAGAGGTACAGTACTTGTTTCTTGTGTTGTGTCTGTGTCCTCTGCTGCAGCTCTCCAGGAAGTATCCTGTTTTTATAGAATGCACTGTAGAAGGTATGAATGTTTTGTAAGGTAAGTTAAGACTTTTGACTACTGGTGGTTTGTGTTGTCTGTAACCTGATTAGGTGATTATAATAGTTGACTTATGTTAAGGAATGATAAGTCATATGTGGTGTGCTGCTGTAGATCCCCAAGCACAGATACCGTAGGTGAAGTATTAAACCGAAAAATTACGTTGTGTAGGTGAAACGTTTCGACAATAAAGATAGACACGCAAGTGTTGCACATGTCTTGTTCATCAACTTGTCGGTATTATATACCATCAATAATATGAATCAAGTAGTGGTGTAGAGGCGCCTGGCTCGGCCGGGATTAAGGCAAGGTGGTTCACCTGATCCAACTAGAAGCATAATATTTCCGCTTCTTTTTCCAGAGGAAACTTTATTTCCTTTATTCCACCAACATATTTTTCCCAGACTCCCAGTCAATGAGTGCTTGTGGCTCAGTTAGCAGATAGCATCTCTGAACACAAAGGTGGAAGAAGCAATCAAGGACTGGAAGATCAACATGAACGCCCCCTTGAACGATTACCTTGATTACCATGACGACAAAACTCAACAAGAAAAGTTATCTGACGCAGTCATGATTAACAGCTCTCACTTTACCAGTGAAATAAACCAAGCTAACTGCAAAGATACCTTTATTAGGATCATTGAACATCAGTTACAAGTTAATGTACAAGCCAACGACATAAAGAAACAAGTTTACTAGGAAAACAAGGTACTGAACGTTATGATCAGATTTAATTTATATGATACGAAAGAGATCTAATTTTTTTATTTATTTATTTAGTAATTTAAGCATACATACAGAGGTACAAAAAATACAGGTAAGAGCAGCATGCCAAAGCCACTTATATGCATAGCATTACGGGCTGGCTTAAAATCAACTTAAGATTAACTAAGCAATGATGAAATCAGTGATAAAACATTATTGTAAACAGATAACTATAAAGCACAAATGAGTATTACAAAGACAGGTCATATGGTTGCTTGCATTGCTGTACATTCAGTCGAATGGAGTATTCTGTTAGGTTTACCTGGAGTTTACCTGGAGAGAGTTCCGGGGGTCAACGCCCCCGCGGCCCGGTCTGAGACCAGGCCTCCTGGTGGATCAGAGCCTGATCAACCAGGCTGTTGCTGCTGGCTGCACGCAAACCAACATACGAGCCACAGCCCGGCTGATCCGGAACTGACTTTAGGTGCTTGTCCAGTGCCAGCTTGAAGACTGCCAGGGGTCTGTTGGTAATCCCCCTTATGTGTGCTGGGAGGCAGTTGAACAGTCTCGGGCCCCTGACACTTATTGTATGGTCTCTTAACGTGCTAGTGACACCCCTGCTTTTCATTGGGGGGATGGTGCATCGTCTGCCAAGTCTTTTGCTTTCGTAGTGAGTGATTTTCGTGTGCAAGTTCGGTACTAGTCCCTCTAGGATTTTCCAGGTGTATATAATCATGTATCTCTCCCTCCTGCGTTCCAGGGAATACAGGTTTAGGAACCTCAAGCGCTCCCAATAATTGAGGTGTTTTATCTCCGTTATGCGCGCCGTGAAAGTTCTCTGTACATTTTCTAGGTCGGCAATTTCACCTGCCTTGAAAGGTGCTGTTAGTGTGCAGCAATATTCCAGCCTAGATAGAACAAGTGACCTGAAGAGTGTCATCATGGGCTTGGCCTCCCTAGTTTTGAAGGTTCTCATTATCCATCCTGTCATTTTTCTAGCAGATGCGATTGATACAATGTTATGGTCCTTGAAGGTGAGATCCTCCGACATGATCACTCCCAGGTCTTTGACGTTGGTGTTTCGCTCTATTTTGTGGCCAGAATTTGTTTTGTACTCTGATGAAGATTTAATTTCCTCATGTTTACCATATCTGAGTAATTGAAATTTCTCATCGTTGAACTTCATATTGTTTTCTGCAGCCCACTGAAAGATTTGGTTGATGTCTGCCTGGAGCTTTGCAGTGTCTGCAATGGAAGACACTGTCATGCAGATTCGGGTGTCATCTGCAAAGGAAGACACGGTGCTGTGGCTGACATCCTTGTCTATGTCGGATATAAGGATGAGGAACAAGATGGTAGCGAGTACTGTGCCTTGTGGAACAGAGCTTTTCACCGTAGCTGCCTCGGACTTTACTCTGTTGACGACTACTCTCTGTGTTCTGTTAGTGAGGAAATTATAGATCCATCGACCGACTTTTCCTGTTATTCCTTTAGCACGCATTTTGTGCGCTATTACGCCATGGTCACACTTGTCGAAGGCTTTTGCAAAGTCTGTATATATTACATCTGCATTCTTTTTGTCTTCTAGTGCATTTAGGACCTTGTCGTAGTGGTCCAATAGTTGAGACAGACAGGAGCGACCTGTTCTAAACCCATGTTGCCCTGGGTTGTGTAACTGATGGGTTTCTAGATGGGTGGTGATCTTGCTTCTTAGGACCCTTTCAAAGATTTTTATGATATGGGATGTTAGTGCTATCGGTCTGTAGTTCTTTGCTGTTGCTTTACTGCCCCCTTTGTGGAGTGGGGCTATGTCTGTTGTTTTTAGTAACTGTGGGACGACCCCCGTGTCCATGCTCCCTCTCCATAGGATGGAAAAGGCTCGTGATAGGGGCTTCTTGCAGTTCTTGATGAACACAGAGTTCCATGAGTCTGGCCCTGGGTCAGAGTGCATGGGCATGTCATTTATCGCCTGTTCGAAGTCATTTGGCGTCAGGATAACATCGGATAGGCTTGTGTTAATCAAATTTTGTGGCTCTCTCATAAAAAATTCTTCGATCTTCGACTCTCAGTCTGGTTAGCGGCTTGCTAAAAACTGAGTCATATTGGGACTTGAGTAGCTCACTCATTTCCTTGCTGTCATCTGTGTAGGACCCATCTTGTTTAAGTAGGGGCCCAATACTGGACGTTGTTCTCGATTTTGATTTGGCATAGGAGAAGAAATACTTTGGGTTTCTTTCGATTTCATTTATGGCTTTTAGTTCTTCCCGCGATTCCTGACTCCTAAAGGATTCTTTTAGCTTAAGTTCGATGCTTGCTATTTCTCTGACCAGTGTCTCCCTACGCATTTCAGATATATTGACCTCTTTTAGCCGCTCTGTTATTCTTTTCCGTCGCCTGTAAAGGGAGCGCCTGTCTCTTTCTGTTTTACATCTACTCCTCCTTTTTCTTAGAGGAATAAGCCTTGTGCATACATCGAGTGCCACCGAGTTAATCTGTTCTAGGCATAAGTTGGGGTCTGTGTTGCTTAGTATATCTTCCCAGCTTATATCGGTTAGGACTTGGTTTACTTGGTCCCACTTTATGTTTTTGTTATTGAAGTTGAATTTGGTGAATGCTCCCTCGTGACTAATCTCATTATGTCGGTCTGGGGCTCCGCGCATACATGACTGAACCTCAATTATGTTGTGATCTGAGTATATTGTTTTTGATAGTGTATTTAAAAAAATAATAAAGTTAGATTGGGTCCTAGGTTTAACATTTGTGTGATATAATTGTGAGTAACATATAGGATATACAATTTATAAGGTTCAGTTATTCAGTATTTATTTGGTTTTGAGTGAGTAAGTGATCTTTGAGAAGAGACTTGAATTTATAAACAGGTAGTGTTTCTTTTATATTTACAGGTAATGAATTCCAGATTTTAGGGCCTTTTATGTGCATTGAGTTTTTGCATAGCGTGAGATGGACTCGAGGAACATCAAAGAGTGATCTGTGCCTTGTGTTATGGTCATGTGTTCTGTTGAGGTTGGCAAGGAGATGTTTGAGGGGAGGGTTAATATCAGAGTTAAGTGTTCTATGTATGTAATAGGTGCAATAATAAGTATGGATGTTTTGTATGGTGAGTAGGTTGAGTGTTTTGAATATTGGTGGAGTGTGTTGCCTGTAGTGAGAATTTGTTATCATTCTAACTGCAGCCTTTTGTTGGGTAATTAGTGGTCTGAGATGGTTAATTGTTGTTGAGCCCCATGCACAAATTCCATAGGTGAGATAGAGGTAAATAAGAGAGTGATAAAGGGCCAGGAGGGCTGACTGTGGAACATAGTACCGTATCTTCGATAGTATGCCTACAGTCTTGGAAATTTTCTTAGAAATTTGTTGTATATGTGTATGAAATTTGAGTCTATTATCGAGGTGGATTCCTAGGAATTTTCCCTCTGTTAGCTTTGTGACAGGTGATCCGTTTATTGTTATATTAAGAAGGACATCTGTAGCTCTGTTACCAAACTGAATGAAGTAGGTTTTGTCAATGTTTAGTGTAAGTTTGTTAGTCCTCATCCAGGTAGATATTTTCTGTAATTCGGTATTTACAGTATTGGCTAGCGTGACTGGGCTCGGGTGGGAGAAGACGTATGTAGTGTCATCTGCAAATAGTGTGGGTTTGAGTAATTGCGAAGCATTTGGTAGGTCATTTATGTATAGGAGAAAGAGAAGAGGGCCAAGGACACTTCCCTGTGGGACACCAACTGTAATTGGTTGTGCGGAAGAGCTTGCCCCATTTGCGTACACATATTGGCTTCTGTTGCTGACGTAAGACTTGAGGTAGTTGAGGGAGTGCCCTCTAATACCATAGTGTGACAATTTTACGTGGAGCAAGTCATGGTCAACTGTATCAAAAGCTTTACGTAAGTCATTGAAGATCCCCAGTGGGACTTCTTTTTTCTCTATTGCAGTGTATATATGTTTTAGCATGTGTATAATAGCATCATTAGTATTTTTATTAGGCCTGAATCCAAATTGGCAGGGGTTGAGAATGTTTTGGGAGATGAGGTAGGAGTAGATTCGTTTATGAATTAATTTTTCGAAGATTTTTGAGAGAGGGTGTAAATTGGATATTGGCCTATAGTTATTCAACTCTGTTTGGTCTCCTCCTTTATGGATCGGGGTGACCCTTGCTATTTTGAGAACTGTAGGGAAGGTGGAGGATTCAATGGATTTGTTAAAGAGTGTTGCAATGATTGGTGATAGTACTTGTGACGCTTTTTTGTATATAAAGGGTGGTAAGGTATTTAAATCTCCTGCCTTGTTTTTCAGTGCGTTGATAATAAGGGAGACTTCGTATGGGTTAGTCGGAGCTAGGAACAGTGTGTTCGGGTAGTTGCCAGTGAGGTAGTCATTTGGTGGGGTATCTGAGCTTGGGATTTTATTGGCAAGGTTTTGACCTATAGTGGAGAAGAAATCATTGAGTCTGTTTGCTGTTTCTGTTGGTGGGAGTTGGGGTTCATCTGATTTTGCTAATTTTATTTCGCTATGTCGTGATATCTTTTTAGTTCCCAGAATTTCTGATAGGGTCTTCCAGGTCTATTTTATATCACCTCGTAAGTTGGATAATCTGTTCTCATAATACAATTTTTTTGCCCTTCTTATCAGGCTGGTTAGGATTGATGAGTAACGTTTTGTTTGGTCTCTGGTTATGTGACCCATTCTGTACTGTTTTTCATATCGGTGTTTTGTATTTATGGATTTGAGAATGCTGGGTGTTAGCCAGGGACTGTTCAGTCTCTTAGCTGTCATCTGTTTAGTTTTTTTTAGGGCAGTGCTTGTTATAAAGGTATTGGGTCTTTTTTAGAAAATTATTAAAACATTCGTCAATATCTGTATAGATTTCTAGCTCAGTGTGCCAGTCAATGTTTGCTACTGCTGTTGTGAAGTTATTAATGGCTGCCTCATTGTGAAGTCTGAAGGTGACTTTAGTAGTGTCTTGGGGTATTTTACCAAGAGTTGTTATGAGGAAAGTAGGGTAGTGGTCTGTGGTATTATCTGTAATTATGCCTGATTTTAAAGGGGATATGGTGTTGGTCCAGATGTGGTCAAGTAGGGAAACACTAGTCTCTGTAACTCTTGTAGGTTTTGTTACTGTTGGTAGCAACATGCAGTTACTCATTGTGTTTGTGAATTCAGTAACGTGTGGGTCCTGGTCTTGCAGGAGATTTATATTGAAGTCACCTGAGAGTAGTAAGTGATCTTTGTTCATGCGTGCATCAGTTATCATACTTCCTAGGTTTTGACTAAATTGGCTAATGTTTGATTGTGGAATTCTGTAGATGTTTATCACTGTGAGAGGTTTTTGTAGGTATTTGGATTTGAATTTAGCTATTATATATTCCCCATGTTCATCCCTTGTGCAAGTATTAGTGATACATTCTAGTTGGTCTGAGTAGTATATAGCTGTGCCACCCCCTTGTTGGTCTGGCCTACAGTTGTGTATGGCTGTGTAACCAGGAATGGCATAGACATCTGTAGTATCAGGCTTTAGCCAGGTTTCAGTTAGTGTAATGATGGACATATTGGCATGCAAGGAATTTAGTAATGCTAGGAGGTCATCATAATGCTTGCTTAAAGATCTGATATTGTAGTTAAAGATAGTTAATTAAATAATCAATTAGATTAAAATATGAAGGGTATATCAATGAGTGTCTGACGAGAAAATGTCAAAACCTTTTGTTCAGACTGAGAAAATTTAAACGGAGAAAAACAGATGTAGGCCGTTTATATACTATCACAAATGAACATGATCTGTCCAACTTCTAACTTAGAGATGCAGATCTTACCCAGACTGATTAACCAATTCGTCCTTAACATTATTATCTAGGTGTAGTGTATGTTCCTACTGCATTATTATGCAAATCCTTGTACTATCATTTACTAGCTAGTACCAACTACCTCATGTTCTATATTTTTTGTGCTATTGCTTGCTTAAATTTTGTGCTATAAGTCAAAAATCTTACTGTACATTATTACTTTACACCTGACACTCTGCCTTCCAAACATTCAAGTGCAGGCCACCACATTCCCTAGTTACATTTACTTCTTTTTTATTCATTTACTATCAAATCTTACTGTTAAAATTTGCTTAATACCATTTTATTATCTATCCATTTTATATATATTTTTATTGTTATTTGTTTAATATTTGTGTAATCTTTTAGAATAGTTCTTTGAATACCTATATTTTGTACTGCCTTTTATAAGACTTCATATTACCTCTAGTGCAATATTGAATACTAACCGTTGTGCAATATTGATTTACTACTTGTCGTTGTCATGGTCATTATATCAATCCTTATTAATAGTTAATAGTATCTTTTCTGTTAGTTATACATTTCTAATCCTGCATTAGTTATATGAGTGCAAATATCGATCCTGATATCAACCTCTTATTAAATGACATACACAACCCTTATAATTGCCCTTATTACACTGCTACTCAGGCAAAGACGCTTATGAATTATTATTATTATTCTTAGAGCAAATTATCTGCAGGGACGCCATGCCCATGATGATTTTCTTCAAATAGCTTGTGCTCTCTAGGCTGGAATATTGCTGTACACTAACGGCCCCCTTCAAGGCTGGCGACATTGCAGACCTGGAGAGTGTACAAAGAACTTTCACGGAACACATAAGTACGATAAGGCATCTAAATTACTGGGACCGGTTGAAGGTCCTTGACCAGTATTCCCTGGAACACAGGCGAGAGAGATACATGATAATATACACTTGGAAGGTCCTGGAGTGATTAGTACCAAACTTGTACACGAAAATCGCTCCCTATGAAAGCAAAAGATTCCGCAGGAGATGCAACATTCCCCCGATGACAAGCAGGGGCGCCACGAGTACCTGGAGAGAGTTCCGGGGGTCAACGCCCCCGCGGCCCGGTCTGTGACCAGGCCTCATGGTGGATCAGAGCCTGATCAACCAGGCTGTTACTGCTGGCTGCACGCAATCCAACGTACGAGCCACAGCCCGGCTGGTCAGGTACCGACTTTAGGTGCTTGTCCAGTGCTTGCTTGAAGACAGCCAGGAGTCTATTGGTAATCCCCCTTATGTATGTTGGGAGGCAGTTGAACAGTCTCGGGCCCCTGACACTTATTGTATTGTCTCTTAACGTGCTAGCGACACCCCTGCTTTTCATTGGGGGGATGTTGCATTGTCTGCCGAGTCTTTTGCTTTCGTTGTGAGTGATTTTTGTGTGCAAGTTCGGTACTAGTCCCTCTAGGATTTTTCAGGTGTACATAATCATATATCTCTCCCGCCTGCGTTCCAGGGAGTACAGGTTCAGGAACATCAAGTGCTCCCAGTAATTGAGGTGTTTTATCTTTGTTATGCGCACCTTGAAGGTTCTCTGTGCTGTTAGTGTGCAGCAATATTCCAGCCTAGATAGAACAAGTGACCTGAAGAGTGTCATCATGGGCTTGACATCCCTAGTTTTGAAGGTTCTCATTATCCATCCTGTCATTTTTCTAGCAGATGCGATTGATACAATGTTATGGTCCTTGAAGGTGAGATCCTCCGATATGATCACTCCCAGGTCTTTGACGTTGGTTTCTCGCTTTATTTTGTGGCCGGAATTTGTTTTGTACTCTGATGAAGTTTTAATTTCGTCATGTTTACCATATCGGAGTAATTGAAATTTCTCATCGTTGAACTTCATATTGTTTTCTGCAGCCCATTGAAAGATTTGGTTGATGTCCACCTGGAGCCTTGCAGTGTCTGCAATGGAAGACACTGTCATGCAGATTCGGGTGTCATCTGCAAAGGAAGACACGGTGCTGTGGCTGACATCCTTGTCTATGTCAGATATGAGGATGAGAAACAATATGGGAGCAAGTACTGTGCCTTGTGGAACAGAGCTTTTCACCGTAGCCGCCTCGGACTTTACTCTGTTGACTACTACCCTTTGTGTTCTGCTTGTGAGGAAATTACAAATCCATCTATGTGGCCTGGTGGCCTGGTGGCTAAAGCTCCCGCTTCACACGCGGAGGGCCCGGGTTCGATTCCCGGCGGGTGGAAACATTTCGATACGTTTCCTTACACCTGTTGTCCTGTTCACCTAGCAGCAAATAGGTACCTGGGTGTTAGTCGACTGGTGTGGGTCGCATCCTGGGGGACAAGATTAAGGAACCCAATGGAAATAAGTTAGACAGTCCTCGATGACGCACTGACTTTCTTGGGTTATCCTGGGTGGCTAGCCCTCCGGGGTTAAAAATCCGAACGAAATCTTATCTTATCTTATCTACCAACCTTTTATTCCTTTAGCGTGCATTTTGTGCGCTATTACGCCATGGTCACACGTGTCGAAGGCTTTTGCAAAGTCTATATATATTACATCTGCATTCTTTTTGTCTTCTAGTGCATCTAGGACCTTGTCGTAGTGATCCAGTAGTTGGAACAGACAGGAGTCACCTGCTCTAAACCCATGTTGCCCTGGGATGTGTAATTGATGGGTATCTAGATGGGTGGCAATCTTGCTTCTTAGGACCCTTTCAAAGATTTTTATGATATGGGATGTTAGTGCTATCGGTCTGAGTTCTTTGCTATTTCTTTCCTGCCCCTTTTGTGGAGTGGGGCTATGTCTGTTGTTTTTAGTAACTGTGGGACGACCCCCGTGTTCATGCTCCCTCTCCATAGAAGGGTAAAAGGACGTGATAGGGGCTTCTTGCAGTTCTTGATGAACACGGAGTTCCATGAGTCTGGCCCTGGGGCAGAATGCATGGGCATGTCATTTATCGCCTGTTCGAAGTCATTTGGCGTCAGGATAACATCAGATAGGCTTGTGTTTACCAAATTCTGTGGCTCTCTCATAAAAAATTCATTTAGATCTTTGACTCTCAGTCTGGTTAGCGGCTTGCTAAAAACTGAGTCATACTGGGACTTGACCCATTATGTACCTTTGTAATCTTTTGACTACCGCCCACAGGATGGGTATGGGGTGCGTAATAAAGATATTAAACTAACTAAACTACTGTGACTTGAGTAGCTCACTCATTTCCTTTATTTGTATTTATTTATTATTAATTTGAACATGGTACGTAGAAGTACAAGGAAATACTGTGGTTAAGTGTAACATGCCAAAGCCCCTTGTATGCAGAGCATTATGGGCAGGCTTAAATTAACTTAAGATTAACTAAGCAATGATATATTCAGTGGTAAACATTATTGTAAACAAATAGCAATTAAGCACAAATGAGTATTTCAAAGACAGGTCATATGGTCATTTACTGTGTTGCTGAGCATTCAGTAGAATGGAGTATTCTGTTAGGTATTGTAATTAAAAATAACAAAATTTGATTGGGTCACAGGTTAAACATTTCTGAGATACAATTATTCAGTATTTATTTAGTTGAGGGTGAGTAAGTGATTTTTAAGAAGAGACTTGAATTTATAAACAGACAGTGTTTCTTTTATATTCACAGGTAATATATTCCAGATTTTTGGGCCTTTATATGCATTTAGATTTTGCAGTGTGAGGTGGACACGAGGAACATCAAAGAGTGATCTGTGCCTTGTGTTATGGTCATGTGTTCGGTTGAGGTTGGTAAGGAGACGTTTGAGGGGAGGGTTTATATCCGAGTTAAGTGTTCTGTGTTTGTAGTAGGTACAATAATAAGTATGGATGTTTTGTATGGTGAGTAGGTTTAGAGTTTTGAATATTGGTGGAGTGTGCTGCCTGTAGTGGGAATTTGTTATCATTCTGACTTCAGCCTTTTGTTGGGTAATTAATGGTCTGAGATGGTTTATTGTTGTTGAGCCCCATGCACAAATTCCATAGGTGAGATAGGGGTAAATAAGTGAGTGATATAGGGAC
>NC_091295.1:19981482-20099172 GCF_038502225.1 Cherax quadricarinatus | reverse complement strand
CATTTTTGCATATTTTTGTTGTAAACAATTATTGTAAACAAAATAATGATGAAAATATTAGTGTGTTTATTGTGTTGAATACAACAGTACCATATAGTACAATGAACCATATGGTATCATTGTACTGTATGGTACAATGTACCATATGGTACCATAAGGTACCATTGCACCATATGGTACCATTGTACCAAATAGTGCCATTCTACCATATGGTACCATTGTATCACATGGTACCATTGTATCATATGGTACCATTGTATCATACGGTACCATTGTATCATGTGCCATTGTACCATATGGTACAATTGTACTATATGGTACCATTGCACCCTATGGCACCATTGTACTATATGGTACCATTGTATTCAACACAATAACCGCACTAATATTTTTATAATTTTATTTACAATAAACTTATAACCAAGTTTTGTAAGCAATATAATGATAAACAAATTAGTGCAGTTATTGTGTTAAATACAATAAGTGTACACTTATACAATATACATTATATTGGTTTCACAGGCCACAAATGTTACTAGAAGAAGAAAAAATTAGAAAAAAAAAAGTATAAAAAAACGTAAAATAAAAAAAATGCGATTTTGCGGAAGTCACTGATGTTGCTGCCACCCGGTCATTTTGGGTCAACTTCCCGCCACTGTATCTCAGTAAGTACTGATTAGAATTTTTTTTTTTTTATTACCTTCACGCTGTATAGCCCTTGTGGCTTAGCGCTTCTTTTTGATTATAATAATAATTACCTTCTCAAAAATATTATCTTTAATTCTGTAAGAAAAAATTAATATTTTTTTTTTTTTTTTTTTTCAAAATTTCTTGGACACTGGGGCACCCCTTCAGATTTTGGCCGTGGACCCTGAAAGGGTTAATTCCATGGAAATCTTCGTCTTTTTCTTCTTAGCACTATCCTGTGGACTTTTTTTCTTAGGACCCATGGGTAGAAAAACTAAATTTGGCCAAATGACCATCAAAAATGTAAGCAAAGCATGAGAGAACTGCTCCCACAGTGACGTAAACATGTACTGCTTACCGGATGTTCTGAAATCAGCTGTGCCAACTAGCAACAGCATTCATTATTATTATTACGTACGTATTATGTACATTATACATATGTAATTGTAATAATTATTATTATAATTACTAATATTATTGATAATAATTCAGGGAACTGAAGCTCTATTGTTATTATAATAATTATTATTTTATTATTAATATTATTATTATTATTATTATTAATTTAGAGAACTAGAGCACATATCCAATTCCCTATATCAAAAGCCCCCCACCAGTGTCAAGGAACCTTGACGCTAGTGAGGGGCTTCAGTTCCCTAAATTATCAATAATATAATTATAATAATAATTATTACAAAAACTATAGAGCTTCAGTTCCCTAAATGAATAATAATACATTATTATAACAACGAGATCTTCAGAACAAAGCCAACTCAGTGCACCGTTTACCTCGCTGTGGGACAGTTCTCTCCTGCTTTGCTTACATTTTTGAGTGTCATTTGGCCAAATTTTGCTTTTCTAACCATGGGTCCTAAGAAAGTAAGTGTAAAGGACAGTGCTGAGAAGAAAAAGAGGATGATTTCCATTTTTATTATTATTATTATTATTATTATTATTATTATTATTATTAATTTAGTGAACTAGAGCACATATCCAATTCCCAAGATCAAGCGCCCCTCACCAGTATCAAGGAACCTTGATGCTGGTGAGGGGCTTCAGTAGGGCCCCGCTTTACGGCGTTTTGCCTTATGGCGTTCTGCTAATATGGCGATGACAAATTATGACCAAAATTTGCTATACGGCAAGCGGTCTTTCAAATACGGCGCACCCCATCCGGTTTGTTTACATTCTCCGTGACCACATCTATTATGTCAGGAAACTTTCCAAAATTTCAAGTGTTTTAAAGTTACTGCGTACTTCATATGTACTCTGATAATTATGCTTATGTGTGCCTGTACCTAAATATACTTACACACTGTGCTGGTGTGCAGGTACACATTAAAATCGCTAAGTCTCTCTCTTATCATGACGCCAATACTATGTAATAATAATCACTCTTGGGCACATTAAATGTCATATTTTACATTAATATAGGCATTTTCATTAATCCATCTATGATATTTTCCTCAAAATTATATATGAAACCCATTACATAGCATATAAACATGATACATACACTCACAGAATAAAAATTGACGTAAATATGAGATTTATTTACAAAGCAGCTGTATAGGTAGTGTCGGAAGAATTACGTTTTCTCTAGTCAAACTGGGGGATAACTGTAGAAAAATATTCTTTTCGTATGCCTTCACTCTATATATAGCAATTCACAACCCTTGTGGGTTTAGTGCTTTTTATTATAATAATAATAATGAAATTAAGACACATGTGCAACATCTGGGTATCTTTATTGTAGACGTTTCGCCATCCAGTGGCTTTATCAATACAAATTCTAGGACATAACTTGAAGACAGTAGAACTATGTACAGAAGATGAGGTAATCAGTCCCTCAACCTAGGAGTAGGTGCGAAGAGCACCATAGTCGTGGAGATTCTGAAGCAGAAGAAAGGAGCCTGGCGCTTATATAGTAACGTCAGGTGTAGCAGACGAGGGCATAGTCACTGGTAGGCGGGATACCCCAGTGGAAGTAGGTCCTTCCCAAAGAGATGGGTTAGTTGTAGTAGTAGTTGTCGTAGCCGTGAAGGTTATGTACATGTCCTCAGAATCAAGATTCCATGATGTTGCAGTGTCTGACAAGTTGTGTAATGATAAAGATTGTGTATTGATAAAGCCACTGGATGGCGAAACGTCTACAATAAAGATACCCAGATGTTGCACATGTGTCTTAATTTCATCTTTTCGGTATTATATACCATTCTTACACAATAATAATAATAATAATAATAATAATAATAATATCTTTATTCACTCTAAAAATGGTGTGTTGCTGTTTGTTTATTCTGTACTAACTTGTACAACTTGTTCACAATGTAAGAGTATTTGCATTTTGAGGTAATTATTATTATAATAAAAAAAATTGAGGTAAATGTTTTACAAACTTACAAACGTATGTGAATGAACTAAAAGTAGACACATATTAATACGCAAAACAACCACTCTGAAAGAATAGAGAAATTCCAAGCGCTTTCATGACTACTCACATTATCAAGGAACTATGAAAGTGAAGCATCCAAGGAAGCTATATAAGGGGTCCGGCCAGCACCTCACTATCAGATCCCACAATGGTTAAACACGTGACGCGCGGCGAGCCAACTTGGAAAGGTCCTTTGCACAACTCACCCCCAAGCTATTCTACCCAAGAAAATTTAAAAATTATTTGTCCAGTGTATTATTAAATTCTTCCCAAATTCTATTAATTATAAATGGATCTAATTTATATAAACCAAAGGAAATATTCATATTATTGTCAAAACTGCTTTTTATGAAACAAGATTCAATTATATTCCTGTCGACCATGGACTTGCTTGATACTACTTTCTCAACTTTTTGAAAATCAATTGGATGGTTAAAATCTCTTACATGAATAAATAGAGCATTGGAATCTTGTCCAGTTCTAATGCTATATTTATGTTGTTTTAATCTTAGTTCGAGATTTTTACCAGTTTGACCGTAATAAACTTTATCGCAAATTTTACAAGGAATCTTATAGACACATCCATCAGCATTTTGGGGGGAATTCTTTATCAAAAGTTTTTTTACTGTATCAAGATTTTTGAATACAACTTTAATATTAAAAGTCTTAAGAAGAGAAGGCATATCAACCAAGTTTTCATGGTAAGGGAGAACCAACATATTTTTAGTTGAATAAGGCTGGTTGCCCCTTTTTGGATTATAAAAAGTGTTTCTAGCAACTTTAAAAGATTTATCAATTACATTTCTTGGGTATTTTAAATCATTACCTATTTCATAAATTTTGGATATTTCCTCATCTATGAACTCAGGACTACAAATTCGTAAAGCTCTCAAAAACATTGATGAGAAAACAGACAGTTTGACTCTATCTTGATGCAAGGAATAATAGTGGACATAGGAACAGTTATTTGTAGGTTTTCTGTAAATTTTAAATTTGAATTCATTATTACCCTTAATAATTAAAACATCTAGAAAAGGCAATGAGTTATTTTCTTCAAACTCAACAGTAAAGTTTATAGAATGGGCTAAGCTATTTAATTTTCCAAGAAAATGGTGTATATCTACATTTTTGGGCATAAGACACAAAATATCATCAACATATCTGAACCATTTAGCTCTATTAGGGAGGATTGTGTTAAGCAACCTTGTTTCAAAAAATTCCATGTATAGGTTACTAAGAACAGGTGAAAGAGGATTTCCCATTGCCATACCAAACTTCAGAAAACCTACAAATAACTGTTGCAATTGGGATGGAAAATGTGCATGGTGGTGGTAGTGGTGGTGCCGGCCGTGAGGCACCAGCAGTGGGCCATGCTGCCACCCATGCCACTGCCTCAGCTGATCTACAACAAAGGCCACCATCCCCCACCCACCCACCACACCAGCCTCCACAACCACAACAACATGTCGATGTCCAGTACCCACCAGCAGACCGCACCTGGGATTGGCAGGAAGCTGTCAATTTTGTTCCAAATCCCCATCAGTTTGATGAAAGTCAAAGTGGAATACAGCCATGTTGTACACTGGGGAACAATACCAATGAACTGGAATGTTTCGAGTTATTCTTTGACGAACCTTTGATGGAAATTATTGTCAGGGAAAGCAACAGATACTACGAGTACACCATGGCAAACACAATACTTTCACCAAGCTCACGGCTACACAAGTGGAAGGAGACAACTGTGGCTGAGATGTATTTTTTCTTTGCCACAATAATGCTTATGCCACATGTGTATAAGCACAGTGTGAAATCATACTGGTCAACAGACCGCCTGATTGCAACCCCAGGTTTCAGTGATATAATGGGAGTGAATCGATTTGTGCTACTATTACGTATGCTTCACTTCTCAGACAAAACCAAGCCTGACAGAAACGACAGGTTATATAAGATTAGGAATGTGTTTGTGTATCCGAAAGAGAAATTCAGTATGTATTTTTATCCCTTCAGAAAGCTTGTAATTGACGAGTCTTTGATTCTGTTCAAAGGAAGATTCTCTTTCAAGCAGGACATACCAAGCAAGAGGAAACGCTTTGGTATAAAGTTATTTGTGCTTTGTGATTGTTACAGTGGTCTGGTATTCGATATTATTGTGTACACTGGAAGTTATACATTGCAAAATACCAGGAAGTTATTGGGCAACTCTGGTGATGTGGTTAGAACAATGATAGAACCATACCTTAGTAAGGGGCATATATTATATACAGTGGACCCCCGCTTAACGATCACCTCCAAATGCGACCAATTATGTAAGTGTATTTATGTAAGTGCGTTTGTACGTGTATGTTTGGGGGTCTGAAATGGACTAATCTACTTCACAATATTCCTTATGGGAAAAAATTCGGTCAGTACTGGCACCTGAACATACTACTGGAATGAAAAAAGTTCGTTAACCGGGGGTCCACTGTACTGATAACTGGTACACAAACCCCTCACTCAGTGATTTTTTGCGAGTGAACATGACAGATGTGTGTGGCACAGTGCGTGCAAATCATAAACATATGCCCAGGTTTGACGCTGGCACTCGTAGAGGTAAGGTGCAGGCGTTTGCTGCTAATGACATTATGGCATTTCAGTGGCATGACAAACGAGATGTCACACTGTTGTCATCAGTTCACCCTAACAAAATGACAAACACTGGCAGGCAGCAATACCGGGTGACGGCAGTCGGCGATGTTACTGTATGCAGGTCATTTTCTGTCAACTTCATGCCTGCATATTTCGGTAAGTATTGATGGTAATTTTTTTTGTTTAGCCTATAATGTTTAGGAAAAAAAAACTCAATCTTTTCATCAGATTTTTTTTTTTTTTTTTTTTTTTAATTTTGGCGACCCTGAGAACAAGTCTCTGAGAGGGCCTGGGGACCCTGAAAGGGTTAATATCAATATTTTAATATAAGTAATAGGTGTACTCTGTGTGTATCTTACCTTTTATTGTGTTTTAATGCCTATTTCTATTGCTAACTTAATATAAGTTAATGTAAACTTGTTGTCTGGCATTTATTGCATATTTATATGTGCTCTGATAATAATACTTGTGGACCTGTGTGGTAGCCGGGTGGAGGGACAACATTAGGTTTTCTTTGCTCAGCCACCAGAGAAAACATGTATGAATCTGCGTTTGGCCCAGCCACTCCCCCACTCCGCTTTTGTTTACAATTTTCGGCATGAATTATTCATTACTTCTCCCTTAGTTTATGATTAAATTCAGTGAACAAGGTATGTTGATGTTAATAATATGGCTCTGGGCCACAGTGTAGGTAGCCGGTAGGTGTAGCCCAGGCGGGCTACACCTAGGGGCTACCTACACTGACTTCCTACAAATAAATACTGCTCACCTCTCTTCCTATATTAAGACTACACATATTTTAAGGTAAATAGTGAGTGTATTTTAACTCCCTGGGATGTTTTAAATATTGTTTATTAAATATGAGACAAGAAACCAGGGTTAACTACACCTGACTTCCTACAAATAAGTACTACTCACCTCTCTCCCTACATTAAGATTACAAATACTTTAAGATAAGTAATGAATGTACTGTGAATGTATTTTACTTTGTGTGTTTTTAATGCCTAGTTCTATTACTAACTTAATGTAATTTAGTGTTAACTTCTTGTCTGGCATTTATATGCATTTATAAATGGAAAAAATGGCATTCTGCCTTCCGGCGATGTCTGCTTTCTGGCAACAGCCTGGAACCTAACCCACCGTATAAGTGGGGCCCTACTGTACCTTCAAAAACCTCTCACATTGATAAACATCTACAGAGTACCACAGTCAAACATAAGCCATTTTAGTGAAAACCTAGGAATTATGATAACTGATGCACACATGAATAAAGATCACCTACTACTCTCATGTGACCTCAGTATAAATCTCCTGCAAGACCAGGACCCACACGTTACTGAATTCACAAACACTATGAGTAACTGCTTGTTACTACCAACAGTAACAAAACCTACAAGAATTACAGAGACTAGTGTTTCCCTACTAGACCACATCAGGACCAACACCATATCCTCTTCAAAATCAGGCATAATCACTGATAATACCACAGACCACTACCCTACCTTTCTCATAACTAATCTAGGTAAATTATTACAAGACACTACTAAAATCACTTTCAGACTTCATAATGAGACTGCCATTAATAACTTCACAACTGCAATGACAAACATCGACTGGCATACTGAGCCAAAAATCTATACAGATATTGACAAATGTATTAATAATTTTCTAAAAAGACCCAATACCTCTATAATAAGCACTGCCCTAAAAAAACTAAACAGATGACAGTTAAGAGACTGAACAGTCCCTGGCTAACACCCAGCATCCTCAAATCCATAAATACAAAGCACCTATACGAAAAACAGTACAGAATGGGTCACATAACCAGAGACCAAACAAAACGTTACTCGTCAATCCTAATCAGCCTGATAAGAAGGGCTAAAAAATTGTATTATGAGAACAAATTATCCAACTTAAAAGGTGATATAAAAAAGACCTGGAAAACCCTATTAGAAATTCTAGGAACAAAAAAAGATATCAGGAAATAGTGCAATTGAACTAACAAAACCAGATGAACCCCAACTCCCACCAACTGAAACAGCAAACAGACTCAATGTTTTCTTCTCTACCACAGGAAAAAACCTTGCCGATAAAATCTCAAGCTCAAATACCCAACCCAGTGACTGCCTCACTGGGAACTACCCGAACACACTGTTCCTAGCTCTGACTAACCCAACAGAAGTCTCCCTTATTTTCAACACACTAAAAAACAAGACAGGAGATTTAAATACCTTACCACCCTTTATATACAAAAAAGCACCACAAGTGCTGTCACCAATCATTGCAACACTCTTTAACAAATCCATTGAATCCTCTACCTTCCCTACAGTTCTCAAAATAGCGAGGGTCACCCCGATACATAAAGGAGGAGACCAAACAGACTTGAATAACTATAGACCAATATCCAGCTTACACCCTCTCTCAAATATCTTTGAAAAATTAATTCCTAAGCGAATCTATTCCTATCTCATCTCCCACAACATACTCAACCCCTGTCAGTTTGGGTTCAGGCCTAATAAAAATATAAATGATGCTATTATACCATGCTTACACAAATATACACTGCACTCAAGAAAAAAGAAGTCCCACTGGGGATCTTCATTGATTTACATAAAGCTTTTGATACAGTTGACCATGATTTGCTCTACATAAAATTGTCGCACTATAAGAGGGCACTCCCTCAACTACCTTAAGTCATACTTCAGCAACAGAAGCCAATATGTGTACACAAATGGAGCAAACTCTTCCACATAGCCAATTACAGTTGGTGTCACACAGGGAAGTGGCCTTGGCCCTCTTCTCTTTCTCATTTACGTAAACGACCTACCAAATGCATTGCAACTACTCAAACTCACACTATTTGCAGATGACACTACATACGTCTTCTCTCACCCAAGCCCAGTCATGCTAGCCAATACTGTAAATACCGAATTACAGAAAATATCTACCTGGATGATGACCAACAAACTTACTCTCAACATTGACAAAACCTACTTCATTCAGTTTGGAAACAGAGCTACAGATGTCCCTCTTAACATAATGATAAATGGATCACCTATCACAAAGCTAACAGAGGGAAAATTCTTAGGAATCCACCTCGATAATAGGCTCAAATTTCTAACACATGTACAACAAATTTCCAAGAAAATTTCCAAGACCGTAGGCATACTATAGAAGATACAGTACTATGTTCCACAGTCAGCCCTCCTGGCCCTATATCACTTACTCATTTACCCCTATCTCACCTACGGAATTTGTGCATGGGGCTCAACAACAATAAACCATCTCAGACCATTAACCCTTTCAGGGTCCGTCCCGTAGATCTACGGTTTTACTTTCAGGGTTCAAACCGTAGATCTACGTAATGAGCTCAGCTCACTCTGATAAACTGTGAGTGGTAAATTTGGGCCTAGATATGAGAGAATACAACTGTGTGGTATGTGTGCACCACATAAAACAAATCCTGCAGCACACTGTGTATAATGAGAGAAAAAAAACTGAGACCGTGATTTTCGATTAAAACAGCGATTTTGCAGTGTTTTTTCGTATGTTTTTTATAGTTGTATTTGTGATTTCTTGGTCTCATTTGATAGAATGGAAGAAATATTACAGAAATAGAGATAATTTTGATTGGTTTTAGCAATGGAAATGGCTTGAAACTGAGCTCAAAGTGGCGGAAATGTTAAATTTTTGCCGATGTTCAAGAGTAAACAAACGACCTAACACGTCTAATACACGTCAGCTGGTGGGTCTAATATACATTCACAAATGTGGTGATGATATTTATACAATTATTACAATATTGCATAACAGTAAATCTTCTATTTTTTGGTGTGAATAAAAATTCATTATGTGAATAAAAAATCAAAATGGAATTTATTTGTAAAGCCTCAAAATATAACTAATGAACAGAGGAAATGTTAGTTTAGTGCCAGGAATACCTACATTGTTTATTCTGGACCCTATTTTGAAATTGGAATATTTTGAACTTTGTGTTAAATTGGCCAAATCACCAATTTCCGGTCACTTTATTTTGTAGTTGAAACAGTTGACTTGGTGATTTCTTGTGCTCAATCGATAGAATAGAAGTAATACTAGTGAAATAGCTAAGAATTTGGTTGACTGGAATAATGTAATTGGCCTAAAATGGGGGTCAAAGTCGGCAAAATCGCCGATTCGTAAATATCGCTGACACATCAAAATTCACGAGAGCATAATTTCGTCAATTTTCCATCAAATTTCGTACTTTTTGTTTTATTACATTCACAAAAAGATTCTCTACCATTTCATAAGAAAAATAAAAAAAAATTTTCTTGAAAATTCTTGGACACTGGGGCACCACTTCAGATTTTGGCCTTGGACCCTGAAAGGGTTAATTACCCAACAAAAGGCTGCAGTCAGAATGATAGCAAATTCCCACTTCTGGCAGCACACTCCACCAATATTCAAAACTCTAAACCTACTCACCATACAAAACATCCATACTTATTATTGTACCTACTCCATACATAGAACACTAAACTCGGATATAAACCTTCCCCTCAAACATCTCCTTACCAACCTCAACAGAATACATGACCATAATACAAGACACAGATCACTCTTCGATGCTCCTCGTGTCCAACTCACACTATGCAAAAATGCAATGCACATAAAAGGCCTGTGACCATAAAAGAAACACTGTCTGTTTATAAATTCAAATCACTTCTTAAAAACCACTCAGTCACCCACAACTAAATAAATACGGCATAACTGTTTCTCATAAATTATAACCTGTGACCCTATCAAACTTTGTTTTTTTAATTACATTACCTAATAGAATACTCCATTCTCTTGAATGCACAGCAACTCATCAAATGACTACATGATTTGTCTTTGAAATACAGTAGGGCCCCACTTAAATGGTGGGTTAAGTTCCAGGCTGTCGCCGGAAAGCAGACATCGCCGGAAGGCAGAACGCCATTTTTTTCCATTTATAAATGCATATAAATGCCAGACAACAAGTTTGCACTAAATTATATTAAGTTAGTAATAGAACCAGGCATTAAAAACACACAAAGTAAAATACATTCACAGTAAATTCGTTACTTATCTTAAAGTATTTGTAATCTTAATGTAGGGAGAGAGGTGAGTAGTACTTATTTGTAGGAAGTCAGGTGCAGGTAGCCCAAGTGTAGGTAGCCCTGGCTCCCCGTCTCATACTTAATACAGTGGACCCCCGGTTAACGATATTTTTTCACTCCAGAAGTATGTTCAGGTGCCAGTACTGACCGAATTTGTTCCCATAAGGAATATTGTGAAGTAGATTAGTCCATTTCAGACCCCCAAACATACATGTACAAACGCACTTACATAATTACACTTACATAATTGGTCGCATTCGGAGGTAATCGTTATGCGGGATTCCACTGTACAGTGGACCCCCGGTTAACGATTTTAATCCGTGCAAGAGGGCTCATCGTTATGCGAAATAATCGTTATGCGAATGAATTTTCCCCATAAGAAATAATGGAAATAAAATTAATCCGTGCAAGACGGCCAAAAGTATGAAAAAAAATTTTTTTTACTACATGAAATGTTAATTTTAATACACACAAACTGAAAAAGGCATGCACAATTAAATGACACTTACTTTTATTGAAGATCTGGTGATGATTGATGGGATGGGAGGAGGGGAGAGCATTATCTTCTTACTGTTTAGAAGGGGAATCCCCTTCCATTACGACTTGAGGTAGCAAGTCCTTTTCCGGGGTTACTTCCCTTCTTCTTTTAATGCCACTAGGACCAGCTTGAGAGTCACTGGACCTCTGACGCACAACAAATCTGTCCATAGAGCTCTGTACCTCCCGTTCCTTTACGATTTGTCTAAAATGGGCCACAACATTGTCATTGAAATAGTCACCAGCACGGCTTGCAACAGCTGTGTCAGGGTGATTTTCATCTATAAAGGTTTGCAGTTCAACCCACTGTGCACACATTTCCTTAATCTCTGAAGTAGGCACAGTGGATTCCACAACTGGCATAGGCTTCTCAGGGTTAGCCCCAAACCCTTCAAAATCTTTCTTAATTTCCATACTAATTCTCACCCTTTTTACCACAGGGTTGGCACTAGAAGCTTTCTTGGGGCCCATGGTCACTTATTTTCCAGAAACAGCACCGAAAATACTGTAATAATACGAAATATTCCGAGTGTATGCTTGGATGTTACCGCGGAGGCTGGCTGGTAAACAATGGGACGGAGCGGCACATGTGAGGCTGGCTGAGGGCACATTGGACGCGTCTCGGACGAAAATCGGTATGCGGGTTTTTAATCGGTATGCGCGGCAAAAATTTTGCGATAAAAGTAATCGTTATGCGGAAAAATCGCTATGCGATGCCATCGTTATGCGGGGGTCCACTGTATATGATATTTAAAACATCTCAGAGAGGTAAAATACACATACAGTACACTCATTATTTACCTTAAAGTATGTGTAGTCTTAATATTGGAAGAGAGGTGAGTAGTATTTATTTGTAGGAAGTCAGTGTGGGTAGCCGGTAGGTGTAGCTCGCCTGGGCTACACCTACTGGCTACCTACACTGTGGCCCAGAGCAATATTATTAACATTGGCATGCCTTGTTCACTGAATTTAATCATTTCTAACAACTACCTTTAGATGCCATCAAAAACGAAGGTAGAAGTAATGAATAATTCATGCCAAAAATTGTAAACAAAAGCAGAGTGAGGGAGTGGCTGGGCCAAACACAGATTCATACACATTTTCTCTGATGGCTGAGCAGAGAAAACGTAATGTCCCTCCATCCGGCTACCACACAGCTCCACAAGTATTATTATCAGAGCACACATAAAATATGCAATAAATGCCAGACAACAAGTTTACACTAACTTATATTAAGTTAGCAATAGAAATAGGCATTAAAAACACAATAAAAGTTAAGATACACACAGAGTACACTTATTACTTACCTTAAAATATTAATATTAATGTGTGAGAGGTGAGTGGCAGGGTGTTTATTGAATAAAATCAGAATGGCACACCATCATCCTCTAACTTGGCACTTAAAGCAAGAAGCTTATGACTTCTCTTTTTACCACAGCTAACCTTAGACGCCATCGTCAGTGAGAGCCAACTAGTTAACGAAAGAGTAAACGAGAGAGAGAATGAGATACAGAGTTGAGACAATGTAAGAACACAAACTGAACAGGTAGTGGACGATCACTTGGTCAGGCGAAATAAATGCGTATTAATATGTGTCTACTTTTAGTTCATTCACGTCCATTTGTGAGAGTTTGTAAAACATTTACCTCAATATTTTTTTATTATAATAATAATTACCTCACAATACAAATACTCTTACATTGTGTACAAGTTGTACAAGTTAGTTCAGAATAAACAAACAGCAACACATCATTTTTAGAGTGAATGAAGATAATAATATTAATATTAATAATAATAATATTGTTATTATTATTAATATTAATAATAATAATAATATTATTATGATTATTATTATTATTATTATTATTATTTATTATTATAAAAAGCACAAAACCCACAAGGGTCGTGAATTGCTATGTATAGAGTAAAGGCATACGAAAAGAATATTTTTCTACAGGTATCCCCCAGTTTGACTAGAGAAAACGTAATTCTTCCGACACTACCTACACAACCGCTTTGTAAACAAATCTCATATTTACGTCAATTTTTATTCTGTGAGTGTATGTATCATGTTTACATGCTATGTAATGGGTTTCACATATAATTTTGAGAAAAATATCATAGATGGATTAATGAAAATGCCGATATTGATGTAAAATAAGACATTTAGTGTGCACAAGTGATTATTATTATGTAGTATTGGTACACAAATAACCCAGACATAAAAGAGAGAAGCTTACGATGACGTTTCGGTCCGACTTGTCAGACCGAAACGTCATCGTAAGCTTCTCTCTTTTATGTGTGGGTTATTAGTGTATTGTTCCAGTCACGGTATTGTGCCTTTTTTTGTTATTTATGTAGTATTGGTGTCATGAGTAGAGAGAGACTTAGCGATTTTAATGTGTACCTGCACACCAGCAGAGTGTGTAAGTATATTTAGGTACAGGTACACTTAAGTATAATTATCAGAGTACATACAAAATATGCAGTAACTTTAAAACACTTGAAAGTTTGGAAAGTTTCCTGACATAATAGATGAGGTCACGGAAAATGTAAACAAACCGGGTGGGGGGCGCCGTATTTGAAAGACCACTTGCCTTATAGCCAATTTTGATCATAATTTGACATCGCCGTATTAGCGGAACGCCATAAGGCGAAACACTGTAAAGCAGGGCCTTACTGTACTCATTTGTGCTTAATTATTATTTGTTTACTTTCATTTTAACCACTGAATATATCATTGCTTAGTTAATCTTATGTTAACTTTAAGCCTGCCCATAATGCTCTGCATACAAGGGGCTTTTGTATTGTATACTTAATCACTGTATTTCTTTGTACATCTATGTATCATGTCCAAATTAACCCTTTGACTGTCGCGGCCGTATATATACGTCTTACGAGGTACCGTGTTTGACGTATATATACTCATAAATTCTAGCGGCTTCAAATCAAGCAGGAGAAAGCTGGTAGGCCCACATGTGAGAGAATGGGTCTGTATGGTCAGTGTGCACCATATAAAAAAAATCCTGGGGCACGCAGTGCATAACGAGAAAAAAAAAAACTCCGACCATTTTTTTTTAATTAAAATGCCGACTTTGTGGTCTATTTTCGTATAGTATTTATGGTTGTATTCTCGTTTTCTTGGTCTCATTTGATAGAATGGAAAACATATTATAGAAATAGTGGTGATTTTGATTGATTTTACTATAAAAAGAACCTGGAAATGGAGCTCAAAGTAGGGAAAATTTTTGATTTTTGCCAATGTTCAAAAGTAAACAAATGATGTCATTGTCCAATAAATGTCTAACTAGCCATTCTAATATGCAGTCATGAATGGGTTGATGTTATTTATACAATTATTACAATATTGCAGTAGTCTGCATAATAGTAAGTCTTCTATTTTTTGTTTGAATAAAAATTCAAAATAGAAAGCAAGAGTAATATCAGAGGGGCCTGGAGACATGACTGATGAACAAAGAAAATGTTATTTTAGAGCCAGGAATGTCTGCATTGTTCATTCTGGACCTTATTTTGAAATTGTCATATTTTTTAATTTTCGTGAAATTAGCCAAATTGCAAATTTCTGACCATGTTATTGGGTACTTGAAATCGGTAAATGGGCAGTTTCTTGTACTCAATCGATAGAAAAAATGGAGTTCTAAAGAAATAGCTATGAGTTTGGTCGACTGGAACAATGGAATTAGCCAAAAATAGGGCTCAAAATGGGCGAAATCGCCGATTTGTAAACATCGCCGATGTCGCTAACTTCGCGAGAGCATAACTCCATCAGTTTTCCATCAAATTTCGTTTTTTTGGTGTCATTACAATCGGGAAAAGATTTTCTATCATTTCATAAGAAAAAATAATTTTTTTTTTTTTAAATTTTGCGACACCAGGAGACACCTCAGGATTGGGGGTTGCGACAGTCAAAGGGTTAATAATAAATAAATAAATAAATAAATTATAAGAACAAGAGCTTCAGAACGAAGCCAACTCAGTGCACTGTTTACCTCGCTGTGGGAGCAGTTCTCTCCTGCTTTAATTACATTTTTGACAGTCATTTGGCCAAATTTCTCTTTTCTAACCATGGGTCCTAAGAAAGTAAGTGTAAAGGACAGTGCTGAGAAGAAAAAGAGGATGATTTCCATGGAATTAAAGCATGAAATCATAGATAAACAAGAGAAATGTCCAGGTTTTCGATTGAGGGGGAATTTGGGGGGAGCTGGCTCATAACTCAAATGTTGGCTCGTAACTCAGAGCAAAAAAATCGACCGCTAGATGGCTCTTATCTCAAAAAAACTCATACGTTGGGACACTCATAAGTCAAGGTTCCACTGCATATATAAAATATGAAATAACTTTTAAAAGTCAGGTGGGGGTAGAGCCGTATAGCGAGTCTTGGTCATAATTTGAAATGTCCATATTAGTGGAACACCAGAAAGCAAAATGCCATAAAGTGGTGCCCTACTTTTTTTTTTTTCAACAAACCAGCCATATCCCACCAAGGCAGGGTGACCTAAAAAGAAAAACTTAAGTTTTCCTTATCAAATATAGTAAATTATACAGGAGAAGGGGTTATACATGTTATTTATATATATATATATATATATATATATATATATATATATATATATATATATATATATATATATATATATATATATATATATATATATATATGCAATAGTACTTTTAGCAATTCATATAAATTTACAGTGTTATAATAGAAGCAGCCATAGCCTACCTGACTCATAACTATGGTCAAGTTTTCACCAATATGATGGCTGGAGTACAAGTGTGGTTGAAGTCAGCAACAGTGACTACAGGAGCATGGCTAACTCACATGGGACAGAGAGTAGCAAATGCCCTCACATCCACTGCAAGCTTTATTACCTTCCTTCCAGAAATATTATACAATTACGGTGAGTCCATAACCTGCTTAAGTTATAAATTAATATTTTTATAAATAATAGTTCCATACATTCATTTCATATAAACTATCATCTAAGAATTATCCATGCTGGTTATTTCAAGATCTTTAGTGTTCTTTTTGTATTAGTAAATTTAAATTTTCATTAAATTTTGCATCTGATAGCTATGGGAAGTGGAAAAACCACAAGCCTAGCTCTGCTCTTGTAACTACAAATAGGTAATCACACATGATGTACACAAAAACACATACTTTCCCACACATGCATATTATTTTCAACAAGTTGGCCGTCTCTCACCAAGGCAGGGTGACCCAAAAAAGAAAGAAACACTTTCACCATCATTCACACATAATCACTATCTTTGCAGAGGTGCCCAGATACAATGGTTCAGATGTCACTCCAAATAGCCAATATTCCAGACTCCTCCTTTAAAGTGAAGGCATTGTACTTTCCACTTCCAGGACTCAAGTCCAGCTAACTGGTTTCTCTGAATCCCTTCACAAAATATTACCCTTCTTACACTCCAGTGGCTCGTTTGGTCCCAACCATTCGTCTCCATTCACTTCTAACACACTCACACATGCCTGCTGTATGTCCAAGCCCCTTCAACACAAAAACCTCTTTTATCCCCTTCCTCCACCCTTTTCCAGGATGACCCTACTTCTCCTGCTGTTGACCACAGACTTATACACCCTCTAAGACTTCCTATTTTGCTCCATCTTCTCTAAGTGACCGAAAATATTATTACTAAATAATACTAAAAGTATTATTCAGTCCTCTGAATAATACTTTTAGTAACTCCATACCTCTAATTTCCACATTGCGAATTCTCTGCATAATATTTACACCACACATTACCCTTGGACACATGTCCACTGCCTCCAGCCTCCTTGAGTGTAAGACAGAAACCACAATTTATTTTTTTTTTATTATCACACTGGCCGATTCCCACCAAGGCAGGGTGGCCCGAAAAAGAAAAACTTTCACCATCATTCACTCCATCACTGTCTTGCCAGAAGGGTGCTTTACACTACAGTTTTTAAACTGCACGATCCCAGGTAGAAAAAGTGTTATGCTTAGATTCTACTCACATGACAGGAAAAAAGACTCAATTATTGCATCTATTAAAGTAAAGAAAGAGGTATACATAAACGAGTGTCTTACCAAAAAATGTCAGAACCTCCTGTTGAGAGTCAGAAAACTTAAGCGGGAGAATAATGACACAATACACCAATGCTTCACACGGGATGGGAAAATTCTAGTTAGGAAAACAAATGTAGGCCAACTGTACACAATCACGAACGAGAATGATCTATCACGATTTCTCAGGGATACTGATCTTACAGAGAATAACTAAATGTCCAACCTAAAAGCCTACGTAGTGTAGTGTATGTTTTGCTCCATTATTGTTCAAATTTCATAGTACAATCTCTTAGTAATTAAATAATCAACTACCTCATTTTGTGATTTTACTAGTAAGCATAAGTCACCTTATCTAATTTTCTTATTTACTATTGTTTGCTTAAATATTAGCTGAATTGATACTTTCTCTGTCCATATTACTACCTCATATTTTTTTTAAATACTATCAATTGATATTACTTACTAAAATTAATAATTACCATTTTTACTATCAATACAATTACTCTTAACATTTTTTGACATCATTTAATAACCATTACTTGTCTAATTACTTTAACCTTACCTTAACTTGTTTTGTAATCATTATTACTTACTAAAATTTTATTAAACACCATATTTACTACCAGTCAATTTTACTTTTGTACATTAATCATTATTTTATACTTCCCATAACATTTTGTTGCCAAATTTCCAAGTTTGTATATTCAACTCCAACCTTTATATTATCCTTTGTACCTGTGTACCTGTGTACCGTCTTACTATCATATTATAACCAAGACATTGCCATTGTTATTTTTTACTTATTATTCTTTTGGTACTCTAATTTGTGAATTTTATTTTGTCAATTTAAATCTAGTTATACTCTTGATCTTGTCAACAACCTATACCAGACCCTAGTACAATTGCAAGTACCATTTCAATTTGTACTTTTATATTATAAGTTTATATTATAAGTCCTACTCTAAGATTGTTTTCATATCTTAGCGACTATATTGTGTGTGCAATTAGTGTATATTTCAATTATATTATTGTTCAAGGTCCTTAACTATCTTTTGCTAACTAGTACCAACTACCTCATATAATTTTTTTTCTACTTTTTTTTTCTTATTCTTTTGCTACCTTAACTTGTATATTTTATCTTGTCAATTTAAATTTAGTTATACTCTAATTCTTGTAAACAATTTATATAAGACCTTAGTGCAATTACAACTGAGAGTCTTGTGCCTTTTTTATATTATTAGATTAAACTCAGTTGTACTATAGCTCATTCTAGCTCAATACATAGACTATACCAAAGTCATTACATTAGACCTCAGTGCAATTACAAGTGAGAGTCTTGTACTATTTTTAATTTGTTTTTTATATTATTAGTTTATACCTAGTTGTACTTTAGTTCATTCCAGCACAACACATAGACAACACCAACTCCATTATGTGTATTAGTGACTATACTCTACATGACCAAAATGCTATAGCTATATACTTGTCCAAACTTCCCACCACTACAGATATCAGTACTAAAACTCAATACACAACTCAGGATATAAATAACCATAATTTAAACCTAGAAGATGATTGATCACATTGACCCTGATCTAAACCTCCATAATCTGACATACAACCAAAACCTATTGGAAAGTAACTGCCTTTACTACACAGCATCACAAGCCACCACTATCCTAAACAATGCTAAAAGTCTATCAGTACTTAACTACAACATCAGGTCCTTAAGCAAACACTGATGACCTGCTGGCACTCCTTGAATCACTAAAGACACCCTTCTCCTGCATTATTCTTACTGAGACCTGGCTTAAGCAGGACACAATAGATATCTACCCTCTACCAGGATACACAGCAATCCACAACTGCAGACCATACCAAGTTGGGGGTGGTATTGCAATCTATTACTCTAACCAATTATCTTGTATTAGCACCACTTGCTTTAGTGATGAATATGGAGAATACATTTTTTCTAATTTTACTGTAAAAAACCTTAAGACGCCTATAACAATTGGTGCCATTTACCGGATACCCCACACAAACATCCCAAATTTCAGTGAGAAATTAAAGGAACTAATAACAAACAGACAAATGAATAAGCACCACCTTCTCTTAGCTGGAGACTTCAACATCAACCTTGGCCTACTAGATGATCAGCCTGTAACTGATTTCATCAACAATATGAACAACACACTTCTCATACCAACAATAACTAAACCAACCAGGCTCACTGAAACAAGTGCAACCATAATAGACCACATATGGACCAATATACTAGCCCCCCTTAAATCAGGGATAATCACAGATAGCACTACAGACCACTACTCTACCTTCCTCTTGACAAACATTAGTAAACCACCACTTGAATACAACAAAGTTTCATTTAGACTCCATGATGAGGCCTCAATAAGGAAGTTCACAGCTGACCTAGAGACTGTTGACTGGCCTACAGAATTCTCCAAGGCCAATGGTATTGATGACTGGACAGACATTTTTCTTAACAAATTACTTAGACTATACAACAAACATTGTCCTATAAAAACGAAACAGATCACAAACAAACGGCTTGGTTGCCCATGGCGAACCAGCACCATTCTGAAATCCATTGATAAGAAACACCAATATGAAAAGCAATATAAACAGGGCCTAATACACAAAGATATTCTGAAACACTATTCATCAGTCCTCACCAAAGTAATAAAGAAAGCCAAACAACTATACTACTCCAGTAGATTCACTGACACAATAGGAGATATAAAAAACACCTGGAAAACACTCTCTCTGATTCTAGGGACCCACAAACTAAAAAAAAACAAGAATATTGTCCTAACTAAACCTAATGAAACACCACTGCATCCCACTGACACAGCTAACAAGATAAACGACTTCTTCTCAACCAGAGGTTCTAATCTCGCCAATAAAATCCCACGTACCAATGCCCATGCCGGGGACTACCTAGATGGGAATTTCCCAAATTCCTTCTATCTTGCTCCAACTGAGCCCACGGAAGTCACTGAGATTATAAAGTCACTTAAAAATAACTCGGGGAATCTGTCTCATGTCCCGCCATTATTGTACAAGAGAGCGGCCCATGTCCTCTCACATGCTATCTCATTACTTTTTAACAAGTCACTAGAAACTAGCACCTTCCCGAAACTACTCAAGACGGCAAGGGTTACACCAATACATAAAGGTAGTGACCCTACAGATTTAAACAACTATAGGCCAATATCAAACTTACCATTGCTATCCAAAATCTTTGAGAAACTCGTGCACAGGAGACTATATTCATTTATAACGGCACAAAACATACTCAACCCCTGCCAATTTGGATTCAGGAAAAATAAAAGCACTAACGATGCAATCATAAAAATGCTAGATCTGCTTTACACAGCATTGGAAAATAAGGAATATCCACTAGGAATTTTTATTGACCTAAGAAAAGCTTTTGACACAGTAGACTACGGCATCCTACTCCACAAACTTGACCATTATGGTATAAGAGGCCATGCGCTTGCATATTTCAAATCTTACCTTACTAATAGGTATCAGTATGTCACCATTAAAGACACAGCATCAACAACACAGCCACTTGATACTGAAGTTCCGCAGGGAAGTGTCCTTGGTCCCCTGCTCTTCCTCATACACCTGAACCCCATTCTCTTTGCTGACGACACGACTTATGTCATCTCTCACCCTAATCTTGCCACCCTCAACACCATTGTTAATGAGGAGCTGATCAAAATATCGACTTGGACGACAGCCAATAAACTTACGCTTAACACTGACAAAACCTACTACCTTATGTTTGGTAGCAGAGCAGGAGATGCGCAAATTAACATTAAGATCGACAACACTAATTGCCAGACATAATGAGGGCAAATTCCTAGGCCTATACCTCGACAACAACCTGAACTTCAGCACCCATATCCAACACGTAACCAAAAAAGTATCCAAAACGGTTGGGATCCTCTCCAAGATACGATACTACGTGCCGCAAACTGCCCTTCTCACACTATACCATTCACTTATATATCCATACCTCACCTATGCTATCTGTGCTTGGGGTTCAACTGCAGCAACACACCTAAAGCCAATAATAACCCAACAAAAAGCTGCAGTAAGAATAATCACTAAATCCCATCCCTGGCAACACACCCCCCCACTCTTCATAGATCTAAACTTACTCCCTGTTCAGTACATCCACACTTACTACTGTGCAATCTACATCTACAGGACCTTAAATTCCAATATTAACCTTGACCTAAAACGCTTTCTTGATAGTTGTGACAGAACTCACAGGCACAACACCAGACACAAACAACTCTATGACATTCCCCGTGTCCGACTAAACCTTTACAAAAATTCAACGTATGTCAAAGGCCCTAAAATCTGGAACACCCTACCTGAAAATGCTAAAACTGCAGACACATTCATCACCTTCAAAACTACCATCAGAAAACATCTTATCTCCTTGATACACCCTGTCAACTAATTAAAGAATACCACCTGGTGGTTAACACTTACACTCACTCACCCATTTGACCATAAGCAGAAATATCAATCTCAATCTTAAAATAATGAATCTTAACTAGTCATAAGTTGGCCTGTGATACTCCAATACTGAAATTATGTATAGTGCCAAAACAAAAGCATTCACATTGCTAAACTCACAAACTAGTATTTAGTCACTTAGCCACAATACCAACTTACCTCATAATTTTGTAATATTTTAAACTTAAGATTTAATTTAAGTCTGCCCGAAATGCCTAGCCATGCTAGGTGTTCTAGTGGTACACTCTGTAATTATTATTTTACTACATGTAAACCACACAATAACCAAATTCTGTAAACTCAGCATTGTAATCCTTATAGAGAATAAACTTTGAAGAGTTAAAAAAAAAAAAAAAAAAAAAAAAAAACATTTACACCCCTCCTTCAGAGTGCAGGCACTGTACTTCCCCATCTCCAGGACTCAAGTCCGGCCTGCCGGTTTCCCTGAACCCCTTCATAAATGTTACTTTGCTCACACTCCAACAGCACGTCAAGTATTAAAAACCATATGTCTCCATTCACTCCTATCAAACACGCTCACACATGCCTGCTGGAAGTCCAAGCCCCTCGCTCACAAAACCTCCTTTACCCCCTCCCTCCAACCTTTCCTAGGCCGGCCCCTACCCCGCCTTCCTTCCACTACAGACTGATACACTCTTGAAGTCACTCTGTTTCGCTCCATTCTCTCTACATGTCCGAACCACCTCAACAACCCTTCCTCAGCCCTCTGGACAACAATTTTGGTAATCCTGCACCTCCTCCTAACTTCCAAACTATGAATTCTCTGCATTATATTCACACCACACATTGCCCTCAGACATGACATCTCCATTGCCTCCATCCTTCTCCTCGCTGCAACATTCATCGCCCATGCTTCACACCCATATAAGAGCATTGGTAAAACTATACTCTCATACATTCCCCTCTTTGCCTCCAAGGACAAAGTTCTTTGTCTCCACAGACTCCTAAGTGCACCACTCACCCTTTTCCCCTCGTCAATTCTATGATTCACCTCATCTTTCATAGACCCATCCGCTGACACGTCCACTCCCAAATATCTGAATACATTCACCTCCTCCATACTCTCTCCCTCCAATCTGATATCCAATCTTTCATCACCTAATCTTTTTGTTATCCTCATAACCTTACTCTTTCCTGTATTCACCTTTAATTTTCTTCTTTTGCACGCCCTACCAAATTCATCCACCAATCTCTGCAACTTCTCTTCAGAATCTCCCAAGAGCACAGTGTCATCAGCAAAGAGCAACTGTGACAACTTCCATTTTATGTGTGATTCTTTATCTTTTAACTCCACGCCTCTTGCCAAGACCCTCGCATTTACTTCTCTTACAACCCCATCTATAAATATACAGTATTAAACAAACACGGTGACATCACACATCCTTGTCTAAGGCCTTCTTTTACTGGGAAATAACTTCCCTCTTTCCTACATACTCTAACTTGAGCCTCACTATCCTCATAAAAACTCTTCACTGCTTTCAGTAACCTACCTCCTACACCATACACCTGCAACATCTGCCACATTGCCCCCCTATCCACCCTGTCATACGCCTTTTCCAAATCCATAAATGCCACAAAGACCTCTTTAGCCTTATCTAAATACTGTTCACTTATATGTTTCACTGTAAACATCTGGTCCACACACCCCCCTACCTTTCCTAAAGCCTCCTTGTTCATCTGCTATCCTATTCTCCGTCTTACTCTTAATTCTTTCAATAATAACTCTACCATACACTTTACCAGGTATACTCAACAGACTTATCCCCCTATAATTTTTGCACTCTCTTTTGTCCCCTTTGCCTTTATACAAAGGAACTATGCATGCTCTCTGCCAATCCCTAGGTACCTTACCCTCTTCCATACATTTATTAAATAATTGCACAAACTATTCCAAAACTATATCCCCACCTGGCACCTGCTTTTAACATTTCTATCTTTATCCCATCAGTCCCGGCTGCCTTACCCCCTTTCATTTTACCTACTGCCTCACGAACTTCCCCCACACTCACAACTGGCTCTTCCTCACTCCTACAAGATGTTATTCCTCCTTGCCCTATACACAAAATCATAGCTTCCCTATCTTCATCAACATTTAACAATTTCTCAAAATATTCCCTCCATCTTCCTAATACCTCTAACTCTCCATTTAATAACTCTCCTCTCCTATTTTTAACTGACAAATCCATTTGTTCTCTAGGCTTCCTTAACTTGTTAATCTCACTCCAAAACTTTTTCTTATTTTCAACAAAATTTGTTGATAACATCTCACCCACTCTCTCATTTGCTCTCTTTAACATTGCTTCACCACTCTCTTAACCTCTCTCTTTTTCTCCATATACTCTTCCCTCCTTGCATCACTTCTACTTTGTAAAAACTTCTCATATGCTAACTTTTTCTCCCTTACTACTCTCTTTACATCATCATTCCACCAATCGCTCCTCTTCCCTCCCGCACCCACTTTCCTGTAACCACAAACTTCTGCTGAACACTCTAACACTACATTTTTAAACCTACCCCATACCTCTTCGACCCCATTGCCTATGCTCTCATTAGCCCATCTATCCTCCAATAGCTGTTTATATCTTACCCTAACTGCCTCATCTTTTAGTTTATAAACCTTCACCTCTCTCTTCCCTGATGCTTCTATTCTCCTTGTATCCCATCTACCTTTTACTCTCAGTGTAGCTACAACTAGAAAGTGATCTGATATATCTGTGGCCCCTCTATAAACATGTACATCTTCAAGTCTACTCAACAGTCTTTTATCTACCAATACATAATCCAACAAACTACTGTCATTTCGCCCTACATCATATCTTGTATACTTATTTATCCTCTTTTTCTTAAAATATGTATTACCTATAACTAAACCCCTTTCTATACAAAGTTCAATCAAAGGGCTCCCATTATCATTTACACCTGGCACCCCAAACTTACCTACCACACCCTCTCTAAAAGTTTCTCCTACTTTAGCATTCAGGTCCCCTACCACAATTACTCTCTCACTTGGTTCAAAGGCTCCTATACATTCACTTAACATCTCCCAAAATCTCTCTCTCTCCTCTGCATTCCTCTCTTCTCCAGGTGCATACACGCTTATTATGACCCACTTTTCGCATCCAACCTTTACTTTAATCCACATAATTCTTGAATTTACACATTCATATTCTCTTTTCTCCTTCCATAACTGATCCTTCAACATTACTGCTACCCCTTCCTTTGCTCTAACTCTCTCAGATACTCCAGATTTAATCCCATTTATTTCCCTCCACCGAAACTCCCCTACCCCCTTCAGCTTTGTTTCGCTTAGGGCCAGGACATCCAACTTCTTTTCATTCATAACATCAGCAATCATCTGTTTCTTGTCATCCGCACTACATCCATGCACATTCAAGCATCCCAGTTTTATAAAGTTTTTCTTCTTCTCTTTTTTAGTAAATGTCTATAGGAGAAGGGATTACTAGCCCATTGCTCCCGGCATTTTAGTCGCCTCATACGACACGCATGGCTTATGGAGGAAAGATTCTTTTCCACTTCCCCATGGACAATAGAAGAAATAAAGAACAAGAGCTATTTAGAAAAAGGAGAAAAACCTAGATATATGTATATATATATGCATGTGCGTGTCTGTGAAGTGTGACCAAGGTGTAAGTAGGAGTAGCAAGATATCCCTGTTATCTAGCGTGTTTATGAGACAGAAAAAGAAACCAGCAATCCTACCATCATGCAAAACAGTTACAGGTTTCTGTTTCACAGTCATCTGGCAGGACGGTAGTACTTCCCTGGGTGGTTGCTGTCTACCAACCTACTACCTATGCATATAGAATGCATATAGAATAATTAATAAAAATATTCTTAGAACACAAGCTTTGTTAGGCTCTGTAGCTTCATTATTATTATTATTATTATTGTAATCAGAAAGAAGCACTAAACCACAAGGGTGATACAGCGCAGCAGGGCAGATAAGGATGCAGGGGTAATGGGTAGCAAGAGGGAAAGGGATAATTATTAGGTTATGAAGTGTAGCGGGGCAGTGGACAGTGCAGGGGTAGAGGGTAGCTAGAGATTATGGTGGAAAGGGCTAAGAAGAGTGCCAGAGACATCATCATCATCAGAGTTTGTGTAGTAAATCAGTTGCTGTCAAAAAGGCAATGAGAGAGTCCAGAGGGTCCATCAGCAAGATTTGAAGGTAAAGAAAGGGCAGCAGAGCGGAGACAACATTGGAGGTAAATTCTGCGTGCTCGATGATAGAGTGGGCAGTCCAACAGAATGTGGCTAACAAATACTGGAACTTGACAATTCTCACAGAGAGGAACAGGACGTTTCTCCATGAAATACCCGTGAGTAAGACGAGTGTGGCCGATGTGAAGACGGGAGAGAGTAGTCTCCCAACCTCAACACTGATGACAAGAAGACAGCCAGAAACCTATACTAGGCTTCACAGAATGAAGTTTGCTATGGAGCAGATCAGACCAATGTTGTTGCCAACAGGTGCAAAGATGGGTTGCAGTTACAGCAAAATAGTCTGTGAATGGAACACCTCTATGTGAAACTGGGAGGTCATGTACTGCTGACCGCTCAGCAGTGTCTGCCTGTTCATTGCCCTGTATGCCAACATGACCAGGGACCCAGCAAAAAACAATATCTCTATGTTTGCTAGAGATATGGCATAACCAATGTTGGATATGAAGAACTAGGGGATAAGGTGTATAAAATTTCTGTATAGCCTGTAAACACTAAGGGAGTCTGAAACAACCACAAATGGTGACACAGGCATAGATGCAATACAGATAAGTGCTACAAGAATGGCATACAATTCAGCTATAAAAATGCTAGCCGAGGGTAATACATACCCTTGCACAACACTGTCCGGAAACACTGCTGTGAATCCGACGCCATTAGAAGACTTAGAACCATTGGTGTACACTGCGATAGCATGAGAATGAGAGCTGAAGTGTTCAAGAAAAAGAGAGTGGGAAGCCACCATAGGTAGTTGGGCTTTTGCGCATGGCAGTGGGAAAGAACAGATGTAAACAGCCGGAACTTCCCAAGGGAGCAGGGAAAAATGAGAGGCTACATGAACATAGAGAGGTGGTAACTGAAGAGAAGATGAGCAAATGTAGGGGGAGAGAAAAGGGACGGAGTAAACAGGGGTGACGAACAAATAAAGAACGTTTACTAACATCAGTGACTATCCTACATATGGAAGGATTGTAGAGGTCTTGAGATCAAATATAATAGTGAAGGCAATGAGCATCACGGCGATCAGACAAGGATGGAAAATTCACCTCTGTATAGAGGCTCTCAACAGGGGATGAATGAAAGGCACCAAGGCACAGGCGGAGACCTTGGTGATGAATAGGATCTAACATAGACAGTTGTGGGAGAAGCCGCAGAATAGATCTGGTCACCATAATCTAGCTTGGACATGCAAATGGAGGAGAGTGCGACGATCTGCTCCCCATGAACGATGTGCAAGAACCTTACGGAGATTTAGCCGACCATGGCAAGTTGTCTTTAACCCTTAATCTGTCGAAACATAGATCTACGTTTGCACGCATAGCGCTCCAAACATAGAACTACGTTCGATTTTACATTGATTCTTGTGTAAAAAATGTAGCTCTATGTTTGGAGCGTTACACATGCAAACGTAGATCTACATTTGGACAGTTGAAAGGTTAACAAAGAAATGTGAGGTTTCCACGTCAGCCAGCGGTCAAAGAGCAGGCCCAGAAACCTGACTGTATCACATTTCAGAATACGTGAACCGTGTAAGTACAAGGGAGTATCCGGTATAAGCGGGCATCTAGTGAAGGTAATGAATCGGGTTTTCGTACTGGAAAATTTAAAGCCATGAGAAGTGGTCTAATGGGAGACTTGGTCTATCACTGCCTGAAGGGAGGCCACTATTAGTCAACAGTCAGCGCCTTAGTAAGCTATAGCAAAGTCATCAACATAAAGTGATGACCAAATTTGCGAAGGAAGAATGGAAGGTAGGTCATTTATAGCTAAGAGAAGAAGAGTAGTACTGAGGACAACCTTGTGGGACTCCTTTGGCTTGTACAAAGTCCAAGGAAAGCGAGGTGCCAATATGGACTTGAAAATGTCTATCGGACAAGAAAGCAGCGATGAAGTTTGGTAGATTACCACGGAAGCCTAAGGAGTGGGCTTAGGCCAGAATGTTATACCTCCAAGTGGTGTCATATGCCTTCTCTAGATCAAAAAAGACCGCTAGGACGGAGTGGTTGTTAACCGTTTCAGGGTTTCGGCCATACAAGTACGGCTTATGCACCAGGGTTTTTGACGTACTAGTACGCCTAAATTCTAGCGCTCTCAAATCTAATGAGAGAAAGCTGGTAGGCCTACATATGGAAGAATGGGTCTATGTGGTCAGTGTGCGCGGCATAAAAAAAAATCCTGCAGCACACAGTGCGTAATGAGAAAAAAAAAAACTTTGACCATGTTTTTGGATTAAAACAGCGATTTTGCACTGTATTTTCGTATGGTATTTATTGTTGTATTCTAGTTTTCCTGGTCTCATTTGATAGAATGGAAGACATATTACAGAAATTGAGATGATTTTGACTGGTTTTACAATGAAAAGTACCTTGTAATTGAGCTCAAAGTAGCAGAAATGTTCAATTTTTACCAAAGTTCAAAAGTAAACAAATCATGCTATATGTCCAATACATGTCAACTGGCGAGTCTAATATTCTTTCACAAGTGCGCTGATATTATTTATACCATTTCTACAGTAATGCAGTAGTCTGCATAACAGTAAATCTTCTATTTTTTTGTGAGAATAAAAATTCAAAGTGGAAAGCAAAAGAATGTAAGAGGGGCATGGGGACGTGACTGATGAACAGAGGAAATGTTATATTAGTGCCAGGAATGTCTTTCTTGTTTATTCTGGACCCTATTTGGAAATTGGCATCTTTTGAAATTTGTGTGAAATTGACAAAATTGCTAAATTCTGACCACTGTACCGGATAGTTGAAATCGGTAAATGGGTGGTTCCTTGTACTCATTCGATAGAAAAAATGGAGTTTTATTTATTTATTTATTTTATTTATTTAATAATTTGAACATACAGAGGTACAAAAAAATACAGGTAAGAGCAGTATGCCAAAGCCACTTGTATGCATAGCATTATGGGCAGGCTTAAAATTAACTTAAGATTAACTAAGCAATGATGTAATCAGTGATAAAATATTATTGTAAACAGATAACAATAAAGCACAAATGAGTATTACAAAGATAGGTCATATGGTTGCATGCATTGCTGTACATTCAGTAGAATGGAGTATTCTGTTAGGTAGTGTGTTTAAAAAATAACAAAGTTAGATTGGGTCTTAGGTTTAACATTTATGTGATATAATTATGAGAAACATTTAAGATATACAATTTATAAGGTTCAGTTATTCAGTATTTATTTGGTTTTGGGTGAGTAAGTGATCTTTGAGAAGAGACTTGAATTTATAAACAGGTAGTGTTTCTTTTATATTTACAGATAATGAATTCCAGATTTTAGGGCCTTTTATGTGCATTGAGTTTTTGCATAGTGTGAGATGGACACGAGGAACATCAAAGAGTGATCTGTGCCTTGTGTTATGGTCATGTGTTCTGTTGAGGTTGGCAAGGAGATATTTGAGGGGAGAGTTAATATCAGAGTTAAGTGAGGGGAAGGTACCTAGGGATTGGCGGAGAGCATGTATAGTCCCTTTATATAAAGGGAAAGGGGACAAAAGAGATTGTAAAAATTATAGAGGAATAAGTTTACTGAGTATACCAGGAAAAGTATACGGAAGGGTTATAATTGAAAGAATTAGAGGTAAGACAGAATGTAGGATTGTGGATGAGCAGGGAGGCTTCAGAGTGGGTAGGGGATGTGTAGATCAAGTGTTTACATTGAAGCATATATGTGCACAGTATTTAGATAAGGGTAGGGAAGTTTTTATTGCATTTATGGATTTAGAAAAGGCATATGATAGAGTGGATACAGGAGCAATGTGGCAGATGTTGCAAGTATATGGAATAGGTGGTAAGTTACTAAATGCTGTAAAATGCTTTTATGAGGATAGTGAGGCTCAGGTTAGGGTGTGTAGAAGAGAGGGAGAATACTTCCCGGTAAAAGTAGGTCTTAGACAGGGATGTGTAATGTCACCATGGTTGTTTAATATATTTATAGATGGGGTTGTAAAAGAAATAAATGCTAGGGTGTTTGGGAGAGGGGTGGGATTAAATTATGGGGAATCAAATTCAAAATGGGAATTAACACAGTTACTTTTTGCTGATGATACTGTGCTTATGGGAGATTCTAAAGAAAAATTGCAAAGGTTAGTGAATGAGTTTGAGAATGTGTGTAAAGGTAGAAAGTTGAAAGTGAACATAGAAAAGAGTAAGGTGATGAGGGTATCAAATGATTTAGATAAAGAAAAATTGGATATCAAATTGGGGAGGAGGAGTATGGAAGAAGTGAATGTTTTCAGATACTTGGGAGTTGACGTTTCGGCGGATGGATTTATGAAGGATGAGGTTAATCATAGAATTGATGAGGGAAAAAAGGTGAGTGGTGCATTGAGGTATATGTGGAGTCAAAAAACGTTATCTAAGGAGGCAAAGAAGGGAATGTATGAAAGTATAGTAGTACCAACACTCTTATATGGATGTGAAGCTTGGGTGTTAAATGCAGCAGCGAGGAGACGGTTGGAGGCAGTGGAGATGTCCTGTCTAAGGGCAATGTGTGGTGTAAATATTATGCAGAAAATTCGGAGTGTGGAAATTAGGAGAAGGTGTGGAGTTAATAAAAGCATTAGTCAGAGGGCAGAAGAGGGGTTGTTGAGGTGGTTTGGTCATTTAGAGAGAATGGATCAAAGTAGAATGACATGGATAGCATATAAATCTATAGGGGAAGGAAGGAGGGGTAGGGGTCGTCCTCGAAAAGGTTGGAAAGAGGGGGTAAAGGAGGTTTTGTGGGCTAGGGGCTTGGACTTCCAGAAAGCATGCATGAGCGTGTTAGATAGGAGTGAATGGAGGCGAATGATACTTGGGACCTGACGATCTGTTGGAGTGCGAGCAGGGTAATATTTAGTGAAGGGATTCAGGGAAACCGGTTATGTTCATATAGTCGGACTTGAGTCCTGGAAATGGGAAGTACAATGCCTGCACTTTAAAGGAGGGGTTTGGGATATTGGCAGTTTGGAGGGATATGTTGTGTATCTTTATATGTGTATGCTTCTAAGCTGTTGTATTCTGAGCACCTCTGCAAAAGCAGTGATAATGTGTGAGTGTGGTGAAAGTGTTGAATGATGATGAAAGTATTTTCTTTTTGGGGATTTTCTTTCTTTTTTGGGTCACCCTGCCTCGGTGGGAGACGGCTGACTTGTTGAGAGAGAAAAAAAAAAAAAAAGTGTTCTATATATGTAATAGGTGCAGTAATAAGTATGGATGTTTTGTATGGTGAGTAGGTTTAGTGTTTTGAATACTGGTGGAGTGTGCTGCCTGTAGTGGGAATTTGTTATCATTCTGACTGCAGCCTTTTGTTGAGTAATTAGTGGTCTGAGATGGTTAATTGTTGTTGAGCCCCATGCACAAATTCCATAGGTGAGATAGGGGTAAATAAGTGAGTGATATAGGGCCAGGAGGGCTGACTGTGGAACATAGTGCCGTATCTTCGATAGTATGCCTACGGTCTTAGAAATTTTCTTAGAAATTTGATGTATATGTGTATGAAATTTGAGTCTATTATCAAGGTGGATTCCTAAGAATTTTCCCTCTGTTAGCTTTGTGACAGGTGATCCATTTATCATTATGTTAAGAGGGACATCTGTAGCTCTGTTACCAAACTGAATGAAGTAGGTTTTGTCAATGTTTAGTGTAAGTTTGTTAGTCCTCATCCAGGTGGATATTTTCTGTAATTCGGTATTTACAGTATTGGCTAGCATGACTGGGCTCGGGTGAGAGTAGACGTATGTAGTGTCATCTGCAAATAGTGTGGGTTTGAGTAATTGTGAAGCATTTGGTAGGTCATTTATGTATAGGAAAAAGAGAAGAGGGCCAAGGACACTTCCCTGTGGGACACCAACTGTAATTAGTTGTGCAGAAGAGCTTGCCCCATTTGTGTACACATATTGGCTTCTGTTGTTGAGGTATGACTTGAGGTAGTTGAGGGAGTGCCCTCTTATACCATAGTGTGACAATTTTCTGTGGAGCAAGTCATGGTCAACTGTATCAAAAGCTTTACGTAAGTCAATGAAGATCCCCAGTGGGACTTCTTTTTTCTCTATTGCAGTGTATATATGTTCTAGCATGTGTATAATAGCATCATCAGTATTTTTATTAGGCCTGAATCCAAACTGGCAGGGGTTGAGTATGTTTTGGGAGATGAGGTAGAGTAGATTTGTTTATGAATTAATTTTTCGAAGATTTTTGAGAGAGGGTGTAAGTTGGATATTGGCCTATAGTTATTCAACTCTGTTTGGTCTCCTCCTTCATGGATCGGGGTGGCCCTTGCTATTTTGAGAACTGTAGGGAAGGTGGAGGATTCAATGGATTTGTTAAAGAGTGTTGCAATGATTGGTGATAGCACCTGTGACACTTTTTTGTATATAAAGGGTGGTAAGGTATTTAAATCTCCTGTCTTGTTTTATAGTGTGTTGATAATAAGGGAGACTTCGTATGGGTTAGTCGGAGCTAGGAACAGTGTGTTCGGGTAGTTGCCAGTGAGGTAGTCATTTGGTGGGGTATCTGAGCTTGGAATTTTATTGGCAAGGTTTTTTCCTATATTTTTTTTTATTTTTTATTATCACACTGGTCGATTCCCACCAAGGCAGGGTGGCCCGAAAAAGAAAAACTTTCACCATCATTCACTCCATATGGTGGAGAAGAAATCATTGAGTCTGTTTGCTGTTTCTGTTGCTGGGAGTTGGGGTTAATCTGATTTTGCTAATTTTATTTCGCTATTTCGTGATATCTTTTTTGTTCCTAGAATTTCTGATAGGGTTTTCCAGGTCTTTTTTATATCACCTCATAAGTTGGATAATCTGTTCTCATAATACAATTTTTTTGCCCTTCTTATCAGGCTGGTTAGGATTGACGAGTAACGTTTTGTTTGGTCTCTGGTTATGTGACCCATTCTGTACTGTTTTTCATATAGGTGTTTTGTATTTATGGATTTGAGAATGCTGGGTGTTAGCCAGGGACTGTTCAGTCTCTTAGCTGTCATCTGCTTAGTTGTTTTAGGGCAGTGCTTGTTATAGAGGTATTGGGTCTTTTTTAGAAAATTATTAATGCATTCGTCAATATCTGTATAGATTTCTAGCTCAGTGTGCCAGTCAATGTTTGTTACTGCTGTTGTGAAGTTATTAATGGCTGCCTCATTGTGAAGTCTGAAGGTGACTTTAGTAGTGTCTTGGGGTAATTTACCAAGAGTTGTTATGAGGAAAGTAGGGTAGTGGTCTGTGGTATTATCTGTAATTATGCCTGATTTTAAAGGGGATATGGTGTTGGTCCAGATGTGGTCAAGTAGGGAAACACTGGTCTCTGTAACTCTTGTAGGTTTTGTTACTGTTGGTAGCAACATGCAGTTACTCATAGTGTTTGTGAATTCAGTAACGTGTGGGTCCTGGTCTTGCAGGAGATTTATATTGAAGTCACCTGAGAGTAGTAAGTGATCTTTGTTCATGCGTGCATCAGTTATCATACTTCCTAGGTTTTCACTAAATTGGCTAATGTTTGACTGTGGTACACTGTAGATGTTTATCACTGTGAGAGGTTTTTGTAGGTATTTGGATTTGAATTTAGCTATTTTATATTCCCCATGTTCATCCCTTGTGCAAGTATTAGTGATACATTCTAGTTGGTCTGAGTAGTATATAGCAGTGCCACCCCCTTGTTGGTCTGGCCTACAGTTGTGTATGGCTGTGTAACCAGGAATGGCATAGACATCTGTAGTATCAGGCTTTAGCCAGGTTTCAGTTAGTGTAATGATGGACATATTGGCATGCAAGGAATTTAGTAATGCTGTGAGATCTGATATTGTAGTTAAAGACAGTTATGTTGTTGTTGGCTCTGAGAAGTGCCTTTGATTGTTCTGCTGTGTAGTAATTACAGTAACTGTTTGATTCATTTAAGTCATTAAATAAGAGGTTGGTATGAGGATCAATGCTTGTAATCATAAGATGTGTAGTGAATCTATAGTTAGAATTAAGTATAAAACAAAGTAAATATTCTAAAACTAAAAAATAGCACCTGAATTATTTAACAAATGTAAAAAAAATGAGCTAAGGTAGTTTTGTAAAGCTAAAATAAAGGAGACAAAATAAAAGGGACTAAAATAATTTGTGGTGAACAAATAAAGTGATGATCAAATAATGGAGCTTGGGAATATGGTAGTAGGTAGTACTTTAAAGGTAATTCTTTAAAGTTAGAATTAGGGAAAACAATATAAAAGGGACTAATATAAGTTGTGGTGAACAATAAAGTGGTAATCAAATAAATGAGTTTTGGAGTATAATGGCAAAATAGTGAACTTATTACACTTTAGCACCTGAGAATAGCACCTTGATTATTTTAACAATTGTGAATATATGAGCTAGGGTAGTTATTATATTATTATTATTATCACACTGGCCGATTCCCACCAAGGCAGGGTGGCCCGAAAAAGAAAAACTTTCACCATCATTCACTCCATCACTGTCTTGCCAGAAGGGTGCTTTACACTACAGTTTTTAAACTGCAACATTAACACCCCTCCTTCAGAGTGCAGGCACTGTACTTCCCATCTCCAGGACTCAAGTCCGGCCTGCCGGTTTCCCTGAACCCCTTCATAAATGTTACTTTGCTCACACTCCAACAGCACGTCAAGTATTAAAAACCATTTGTCTCCATTCACTCCTATCAAACATGCTCACGCATGCCTGCTGGAAGGCCAAGCCCCTCGCACACAAAACCTCCTTTACCCCCTCCCTCCAACCTTTCGTAGGCCGCCCCCTACCCCGCCTTCCTTCCACTACAGACTGATACAATCTTGAAGTCATTCTGTTTTGTAGTTATATAAAGCTAAAATAAAGAAGAAAATATATAAGGGACTAAATTAAGTAATAGTAAACAAAGTTAAATGGACAGATAGTCACTATGAAATAATATTGGTTTAGGAGTAAGATCTGATTTGTAATATTAAATAAATTGAGCAGTTTATTGCACAATAAAAAGTAAAAAAAATATTAGGTAGTTGGTACTAGCTAGCAAAAGATAGTTTTGGGACTTGCAAAAAAAGTAATTGGAATATGCACTAATTGCATACACAATAAAAGGTGACTAAAACAAGTAGTGGTAAACAAAATTAAATGGACAGGTAAGAACGATGAATAATATTAATTTGGAGTAAGATCTGATTTGTAACACAAAATTATGAGCAATTAATAGCAGTAAGAAAGAAGTATAAAATATTGGAGGTAGTTGGCATTAGCTAGTGATGAAAAATAAAAAAAAATAATGCACAATATAATAGTAACGGACACTATATGCACCACACGTATATATGTATTAAGGGCACTTATCTAATCTGTTACATTATTATTATTATAATCAAAAAAGAAGCGCTAAGCCACAAGGGCTATACAGCGCTGCAGGGTAGGGAAGGAAGCAAGGGAATTGGATGGCAGAAGGGAGGGGGGATGATCAGCAGGTTACAGAAAACAGCGGGGCAGGGGATAGTACGGGGGTAGAGGGTAGCAAGAGATTGAAGTAGAAAGGGCTGAAAGTATCAGAATTTGTGAAGTCAGTCAGTCGTTGTCAAAAAGTCGATGAGAGAGTCCGGATGAAAGGTGGGTCCATCAGCGAGAAGGGAAGGTAAAGAGAGAGCAGCGGAGCGAAGACGACGACAGAGGTAAATTCTGCGTGCTCGTTGATAAAGTGGGCAGTCCAACAGAATGTGGCTGACTGATAATGGAGCTTGGCAATTCTCACAGAGAGGAGCAAGACGCCTCTCCATGAGATATCCATGAGTAAGACGAGTATGGCCAATGCGAAGACGGGAGAGAGTAGTCTCCCAACCTCGACACTGGTGATAAGGAGACGGCCAGTAACCTATACTCGGTTTAATAGACTGAAGTTTGTTGCCGAGCATAGTAGACCAACGTTGTTGCCAACGGATGTGAAGGTGGGAAGATATTACAGCAAAATAGTCCGTAAATGGAATACCTCTATAAGAAACTGGTAGGTCATGTACTGCTGACCGCGCAGCAGTGTCTGCCTGTTCATTGCCCTGTATGTCAACATGACCAGGGACCCAACAAAAAACAATATCTTTATGCTTGGTAAAGATGCGGCGTAGCCAAAGTTGGATACGGAGGACTAAGGGGTGAGGTGTATCAAATTTTTGTATAGCCTGTAAAGCACTAAGGGAGTCTGAGACAACCACAAATGATGACACAGGCATAGATGCAATACGGATAAGTGCTGTAAGGATGGCATATAATTCAGCAGTAAAAATACTAGCCGAAGATAGTAAATGCCCTTGTACGACGCTGTCCGGAAACACTGCTGCGAATCCTACGCCGTCAGAAGACTTAGAGCCATCTGTGTACACAGCAATGGCATGAGAATGAGAGTGAAAGTGGTCAAGAAAAAGAGAGCGGGAAGCGACCGTAGACAGTTGGGCTTTCGAGCAAGGGAGGGAGAAAGAACAGACTCGAACAGCTGGAACTTCCCAGGGGGGTAGGGAAAAGTGAGATGCTACATGTACATAGAAAGGTGGTAGTTGAAGAGAAGACAAGAGCGAATGAAGGCGAAGAGAGAAGGGACGGAGTAAACAGGGGTGGCGAACAAATAAAGAATGTCTACTAATATCAGTGACCATTCTATAAATGGAAGGATTGCGGAGATCATGAGAGCGTACATAGTAGCACAGGCAATGGGCATCACGGCGATCGGATAAGGATGGAACGTTCGCTTCTGCATAGAGGCTTTCGACAGGGGAAGAGCGAAAAGCACCAAGGCATAAACGTAATCCTTGGTGATGAATGGGGTTAAGGCTAGAGAGAGTAGCAGGAGATGCCGCTGAATAGGTCTGGTCACCATAATCAAGTTTCGATAAAATAAGGGTGGAATGTAGGCGAAGGAGGGTTCGACGATCAGCTCCCCACGAAAGATGAGCAAGGGTTTTAAGAAGGTTCAGCCGGCTGTGACAAGTTGCCTTCAGAGAGGTAATGTGAGGTTTCCAGGATAACCTACGATCAAAGAGGAGGCCCAGAAACTTGACTGTATCACGTTCAGGGATACGGGAGCCATAGAGGTACAAAGGATGATCGGAGATGACAGAGCGTCTAGTGAAAGTGATTTGGTGGGTTTTAGTGCTGGAAAATTTAAACCCACGCGTGGTGGCCCAATTGGAAACACGGTCGACTGCATGTTGGAGAGAAACTGTAAGGAGGTGACAGTCAGCGCCTGCACAGGCAATAGCGAAGTCATCAACATAGAGTGATGACCAAATATTTCATGGAAGACTAGAGGCCAAATCATTAATAGCAAGGAGAAAAAGTGTTGTGCTCAGAACACATCCCTGGGGGACACCTTCAGCTTGGATAAAGTCCGGGGAGAGCACATTAACCCGAACACGGAAATGCCTGTCAGTTAAAAAGTTCTTAAGGAAGGATGGTAGATTGCCTCGAAGGCCTAAGGAGTGGGCTTGGGCTAAAATATTATACCTCCAAGTTGTGTCATATGCCTTCTCAAGGTCAAAAAATATGGCAATAACTGAGTGGTTATTCGCAAAGGCATTACGAACATACGTATCCAAGCGTAGTAAGGGGTCTATGGTAGAACGTCCCTTACGAAAGCCATATTGACGAGTGGAGAGACTGTTGTGTGTCTCTAAATACCACACTAAACGTCTATTTACTAGGTGTTCCATTACTTTGCAAACTGCACTGGTAAGAGCAATGGGACGATAGTGGGAGGTTTCATGTCCCGTAGTGCCTGGTTTGTGGAAAGGGAGAACAATGGCGGATTTCCACAGCTGTGGAAGAACTCCTTGTGACCAAATAAGATTGTAAAGGCGTAATAGGACTGCAAGGGCTGACTGATGTAAATGTTGTAGCATACGAATATGAATGTCGTCGGGCCCAGCTGCCGATGATCGACAAGCTGAGAGTGTTGCCTCCAGTTCTTGAAGTGTAAAAGGCACATTATACTGTTCTTCTCTGAGAGAAGAAAAGTCCAAGGGTGCTAACTCTCTGGCAGACTTTGAGGAAAGAAATGAGGGGCATAGATGGAGTCCCTGAGAAATACGGACCAGATGATTGCCAATTTCATTGGCAACATCTAGTGGGTTTGCTATATCAACACCGGCAACCCGCAGAACAGGAGCCGGGTCAGGAGAATATTTACCACTCAGTTTTCGTACTTTTTTCCAGACTGCACTCATAGAGGAAGCAGAGGTGATGGTGGAGACATAATCTTGCCAGCAAGTGCGTTTAGCGTCACGGATGACACGGCGAGCGATCGCACGCTTCTGTTTAAAATCAAGGAGTCGCTCTGTGGTTCTATTGTACCGGTACCTGCCCCATGCAGCGCGTTTCAAACGTACTGCACGAGCACAAGCAGGAGACCACCAAGGCACGCATTTATGAGAATGCCTGCCCGAAGTTTGGGGTATAGAATGAGAAGCTGCGGTGAAAACGGAGGACGAGAAGAGGTGTAAAAGCTCATCGATGGAGGATGAAGAAGGAACCTCTTTAAAAACAGTTAGGTGTGAGTAAAGGTTCCAATTTGCCCGATTAAATTGCCAGTGTGGGGTGCGAAGAGGTGGTGAATATGAAGGGGAAGTAAGAATGATTGGGAAATGATCACTGTCATGTAAGTCCGGGAGAACAGAACAAGTGAAGTCTAATGCGGTTGAGGAAGAGCAGACTGAGAGATCGATGCAAGAGAGAGTATGAGTCCGAGGATCAAAATGGGTGTGAGTACCTGTATTTAAAACATGGAGGGGGTGGGTGGCAAGAAAAGCCTCTAACTGAATTCCACGGGAATCACAGTGAGACCCCCCCCCAGAGGAAATGGTGGGCATTAAAATCACCAAGTAACAGAATCGGTGGCGGTAATGACGAAACAAGGAAGGCAAAATCCGGAATAGATAATGCCCGAGAAGGAGAGAGATATAAAGAACAGAGCGTATACCACCTATGTAAGTGGATACGGGCTGCTGTGTAATGCAGCGAAGTATGAACAAATAGCTGATGGTACGGAATATCAGTGCGGAGAAGAAGGGCACTGTCATTAAAGGTCCCATCAGGAAAAGGATCTGAAGAATACAATAAATTATAGCCTGAGATGTGAGAAATAACAGCAGAGTGTAATTTTGGTTCCTGTAAGCAAACACCAACAGGGGAAAACTGGGAGAGTAACATCTGAAGCTCACCCCGATTACCCCTGAGGCCGCGTATATTCCACTGTAAATAGGCCATGATTGGCAATGATAAAGATACTTGAAATCCGCAGGTAAGGGTTCCTATGGACTAGAAGGGTTAGAAAAGTCCACATGCGGAGGCAGTGGAAAATGTTCAAGCAGCGAAGGAACGGTGCGCTGTGAAGAAAGGAGTTGCGCAGATGGAGCAGAGGAGAGAGAAAGAGCGGAAGGTGGATCAGTGTCCATTGATGGTTTGGTCTCTGCAATATATTCAGAGATTGCTTCAAGTGTTTCGGAATTCAGAGATGTCGTATGGGAGACAATATTGGGAATGGTAGGGGGAGGATGAGTAAAGATTGGAACTGTATTGGACTGTACCAAGGTAGGGGGGGGGCGAAAGGGTGGAGGGAACTGGAGAAGCGTGGCAGGGGACAGAAGAGGCAGGAACCTGGGAGGTGGCAGAAGAGGAAGAAACTTGGGAGGGGACAGGGGAGGAAGGTACATTACGAGGAGGAGGGTGAACCTCTGCACTTGTAACTGAGCCAGTGAGAGGGGAAGAACTAGGGACAGAGACAGGGAGGGTAAAATGAGGAGGTGGAAGATGGGTAGGAGGTGTTACCGGACCTTTTTTTGACTTTTGAGAAGTAGAGGGACGATTGGGAGGAGGTGTCGTACGAGGTCTCGTCGATACTGAGGCTTGTGAGAGAGAACTCGAAGAAGCGAGATTAGACTGAGGCGTTGAAGTAGGGACGTCTGAGCCGAGGACAGCAAAAGGATTAGATACAGGAGTGATTATGGGAGAGGTAACCACAGAGGTGGGTGTAGAAGATGGGATACCAGAAGTGGGGGGGACGTTTTGAAACACGGGAATAAGAAACACGTGGGAGTCTCCCTTGGAGGCGGAGATGAGAAACTGCCATGGCATAAGGGAGACCTTCTGTCTCTTTGAGGTAACGGATTTCCCGCTCGTTTAAATAGACCTGACAACGGCGAGAGTACGAAGGGTGAGCCTCATGACAGTTAAGGCAAGAGGGAGATCGATTGCAAGACGTATTAGAATGGTCATCGGCACCACAGACTGGGCATTCGGCGATAGATCTGCAATATTTCGCTGGATGGCCAAATCGCCAGCAATTTCTACACTGTTGTGGTGTAGGGATCACCTTTCAAACTTGTAACCGATGTCCTGCTATATAAACTGAGGATGGGAGTTCTCGGCTGTCAAAAGTTAAACGAGCCACATTGCTAGGGTATCGTCTCCGCCCGCGGGCAGGAAGAACGTAAGTGTCTACCTTGAGGATTGGGAGATCTTGGAGTTCGAGCTGTTCTAGAATGTCAGTGCCACATGTCTGGAAATTTTGTTGAACTATGGTATGGGGCAGAATGACGGTACCACTACAAGAATTGAGGGAATGATGTTTTTCAAGAGTGACAGGAACAGTATCGATATGGGAAAGACGAGAGAGCTCATGAGCCTGGGTAGCATTCTGTACGGTAATGATGCGCGTACCGCTCTTAAGAGCATGAAAAGAAATATCCTTACCAACATGGCGTAGGAGTGCCTTGCCAATACTATGGTCAGAAAGATAGGCAGTAGAGGAAGTTGGTCGTAAAGTGAAGAATTTAGTCCACTGTTCAGTCTGAAACTGAGCGTGGAAAGGTAGTGAAGGACGTGTCGATCGTTTCTGAGAAGAACGAGAAGGTGGAGAAGTATCATCAGCAGGTAATTGTCGTTGGCGTTTAGGCGTGGGACCAGAGTTGGTCCGACGTGGAACGGGTAGGCGATTTGAAAATTGCCGCACCGTAGAGGGAGAGGCCGGAAGCATAGTCAGAGGAGAGCGAAGGTCCGATAAATCGAAGGAGTCAGTCGAGGCCTCAGTACCTGAAGCGGGTAAGGAAACAGCACCGGCAATAGGTACAGAGGCATGAGGAATGTCTGAAGAGTGGTCCAAAGACGAGGCGGGGTCAGAACGGGGTGCGGTATCAAGAAGGGGCCCGGGGGTACCAGGTTCATGGACTAGGGCTGCCATGGTTAGGTTACTTCTTTCTTTTTGTTTTTAAGAAAAAAAAGAAAGAAGAAAAGAAAATAAAAATAAAAAGAAAAAAAAGGGGGGACCGGGGAGGGATAGGTCCTAGGAGGAATGAAAGGGCCAGAAATCTCCCTCCGCGCCCAAGAGGACCTCAGCACCGCAAGTAGCGCAGATGCAGCATGGAACCCGTGCCATACCCTACCCATCATGCTAGTAAACTAACAATCCGGGATAGCAACCTCACATCTGCCGAGCTACCTCGGTGGACAAAAGAGAGGGCGGCCGGACATCCGCCACAAAGCATACCTCCTTCGGCCACCACCCCCGGAATCCGAAAGGTGGCTTCCAGAGATACACTCGTCGCCCGAAAGACACCCAAAGCTACTCCGGGATACCGGAGAGGGATCGGGACATCCCCAGGCGATCCAGATTCCACGGCAAACTACGCCACTGCTAAGAACCTCAACGGAATGGGATGGACCCCGGTATCCTTTCCTCTACCTAGGAACTAGCGCGCCTGTGGGAGAAATCCCAAAGGACAAAAAGAGGAAGGACAAAAGGGAGGGGTGGGGAGGGGGAGGAGGAAAGGAAAAAGGGGAGGATGGGATAGGGGAGGGGAGATTGGGGGGTAATTAGGTTCGGTCTGAGGAAGAAGACCGATAGGTCTAATTCCTCAGACCAAGAGCCTCTTCACCACGCCAAGGAGCCCCCCTTGAAGAGGCTAATCTGTTACAGTAATGTCAGCTTTTCTAAGGAAGGTAGAGAAATCATGTTCATTTGAGATGGTATATTGTTGTCCTGTTGATGTTTTCCTAACTAGTATTTTCCCATTTCACGTGAAACACTGATGTATTTTGTTTTCCTGTTTAAGTTTTCTCAGCCTGAACAGGTTTTGACATTTTCTAGTTAGACATTCATTTATGTACACTCCATTTTTCATTGTAAATGCTGATTTAATTAGGTCCTTTCTTTTATCATATGAATGAAGTCTGATCATTATACTGTGTTTACTACCTGGTTTTCCTAGCAAACATGTTTCTTTGATTTTATTGTTTTGCACTATGACTTGTACGTGGCCCTGTATTATCCTGATAGCAGTTTCTTTGCACTGTGCTTGTGTTATGTCACTTGGAATGTGTGGACTGTTTATTATAACTGCATCAGACAACTTGTCTTGTTCAGTTTTGTCGTCTTGGAAATCAAGGTATTCATTTAGTCAAGTGTGCATGTTCTGATTCCAGTCCTTGATTGCTTCTTCAACCTTCATATTTATTGTTGTTATTTGTTCAGTGTGACTGGCTATAGCTGCTTTCAAAATATTTTCTGTGTCAACACTTCCCGATGTAATCTTCTCTTCAAGGTTTTGGATCTTGTTCTCGAGGTTGGTTATCTTGGATTCTCATCGCGCAAGTGTTGCTTTGATATCTTTGATTTTGTTTTCTAGAGCAATGATGTAGTCCTTGATATTGTCAGGAATAATCATACCTGAGTTATCATGGGTGAATCCTTTGAAGGGAGTGGAGTTGGAGGGGGAGTCAGCCATGTTTGTTGTTGTTGTTCCCTGGGTGGCGGTGGTGAGGGGGTTGGTGATACACCGGCGTCCTGCTGGGTAGACAAGTTGAGTTCTAGGGTACTTGCTGTTATTCTTTTATTACTGATGTTGTTTCTTCTGCGATATCCTTTCATAGTATCACTGAAGTAGATACTGTGTAGCTATGGAGGAGAAGGCTTGTTTTCTCAGAGCGAAATAGTTGATTTTTGTCGACTAGTACACTGGAATTGGCCGAAAATAGGGCTCAAAGTGGGCAAAATCACCGATGCATAAACATCGCCGAGACCGCTAAATTCGCAAGTGCATAATTCCGTAAGTTTTCCATCAAATTTCATACTTTTAGTGTCATTATGACCGGGAAAAGATTCTCTATCTTTTCATAAGAAAAAATCATTTTTTTGTTTTTTGAAATTTGGGCAACCCTGAGAACAAATCTCTGAGAGGGCCTGTCGACCCTGAAAGGATTAACAAAGGTATTTTGAATATATGTATCGAAGTGGAGCAAAGGGTCTAGAGTAGAGCGGCCTATGTGAAAGCCATATTAGCGAGGGGAAAGGCTATTGTGTGTCTTTAAGAACTACATCAGACATCTATTCACCAATCGTTCCATCACCTTGCAGACCACACTGGTCAGGGCAATGGGATGATAGTGAGAGGTGTCAGGCCCTGAGGCACCAGGTTTGCGAAATGGTAGTACAGTAGCTGATTTCCAGTGTTGTGGGAGAACTCCTGACTCCCAAATTAGATTGAAAAGACCTATAAACAGGAAGGGCCGTAGAATGGAGATGGTGTACCTTATATAGCATACTGATGTGGATATTGTCAGGTCCCAGTGCCGACAGCTGGCACATGGAAATATGGACTCTAATCCAATCTATTGGAGGAGAAATCTAAGGGCAATTGCTCTGGTAGATTTAGACGCAAGAAATGAGGGACAGAGGTGAAGCTCTCGGGAGATATGGAGAAGATAGTTCCCAATTTCTTTGGCAACTTCTAAAGGTTCTGCAACATCAATTCCAGCAACCCGCAAAACGGGAACTGGGTCCAGAGTGTACTTACCACACAATTTCCGCACCTTTTTTCAGATCGCGCACATAGGGGAAGACGAGGTAAAAGTAGACACATAATCTCGCTAACAAGCACGTTTAGTGTCGCGTGTGACACAGCGAGCAACTGCCCTTGCCTGCTTAAAATCCAACAGACACTCTGCGTACGCTTATATTGATAATGGCCTCATGCATCACATTTTAAATGCACTGTGCAGGTGCATGTAGGAGACCACCAAGGTACACATGCCTGAGAATGCCTGCCTGAGGTTTGGGGGATAGAACAAGTTGCCACAGTCAGGACTAAGGTCAAAAATTGGTGCGCCAATTCATCAATAGACGATGAAAGGGGGTTCTCGCAACAGGTGGTAAGACGGGAGTATAATTCCCAATCTGCTCGAGCAAATTGCCAATGAGGGTACGAAACAGATGAGTATATGTAGCAGAAGTAAGAAGGATAGGAAAGTGATCACTATCTTGTAAATCTGGAAGAACAGACCACATGAAATCAAGTGCAATGGGCGAGGAACAGATAGAAAGATCAATGTAGGAGAGAGACTGAGTGTGAGAGTCAAAATGGGTAGGAGCACCTGTATTTAAAACATGAAGAGAGTGAGAAGTCTCCAACTGATCACTACAAGAGTCGCAGTGGGACCCTCCCCACAGGTGATGGTGAGCATTAAAGTCACCCAACAGCAAGATGGGTGGCGGTAGAGAAGAAATTAAAAATGCAGTATCACAGATACAGAATGCACAGGAGGGAGAAAGATAGAGAGAGCAAACTGTAAACCATCTGTGTAAATAAATCCGAGCTGCAGTATAATGCAGCGGGGAACGATTAAAAACTTGATACGGTATATCAATGCGCACAAGAAGCATGCTTTCATTAAAAGATTTGTCAGGTAAAGGATCTGAAGAATATAATAGCACGTAGCCCGAAACGGGGCAAATGACCGCAAAACGAATTTTGGGCTCTTGCAACCTAACACATACTGGGGACAACTGGGAGAGAAACACTTGGAGTTCTCCCCAATTGCCCCTAAGGCCGCAAATATTCCATTGTAAAAAAGATACTGTGTGCAGAAATAAAACTGGCAACAATAAGAAATGATAAAACCTATGTGCTATTAAGATTTGTAAAGTCAACATGTGGGGGTAACGGTAAGCGTGTAAGCAAGGAAGAATGTGAATGTTGCGGAGGAATAGATTGTTGCGAGGGTCCTGATATAAAAGGGGTAGAGGGAGTCCCGGTGTCCATCGGAGGTGTCGTCTCCACAATATAGCTGGAAATAGCGTCTAATGTCTCAGTCGTTAAGGAAGCTGACAATGCCATGATGTTAGAGACAGGAGAAGCGTTGCAAGGAAAGGCCGGAGGAACTACAGAGGCAACCAAAGTGGTCTGAGGGGGGCAGGGAGTATGAACTTGGAGAGATGTGTCGGCTGGGGTAGAAGAGGTCTGCAGTGTAACAGGAAGGAGGTTGGAGGGTAACTATAGAGGAAGACAGGGGGGGAACAGGAGAAGAGGGGACTACATGAGGGGGAGGGTGAACCTCTACCTTCGTGTGAGAGCTGAAAAGAGAGTGAGAACGAGGCTCCGAGGCAGGAGATATATTGTGTGCAGGTGAGGGATGTGAAGAAAGTGTAGGTCTGCAAGGTTTCGTAGAGTGAGAAGCAAGCGAATGAGATGAAGAAGTAGGAGTAGGAAGTGGTGCAGAGATAGGAGTGTCAGAGGATAAAACTGCAAAAGAATTAGAAACTGGGGCAACCCTGGAAGACACAGGCGCATAGGGATTGAGTGGCAGGAGGACTGTCGAGGTTGGAGGTCTTTGGGCTACCCAAGCATACAGGACACGAGGGAGCTTACCTTTAAGGCGGAGGAGCTGAGAGACAGCCATAGTGTAAGTGAGGCCCTCACACCTTAAGATAACAGATCTCACATTCATTACGATAAACCTGGCAACAGCATGAGAAGGAAGGATGAGGTTCCCTGCAATTAAGACCAGAGGGGGGAAGACTACACGATGTATTGGAATGATCTGCTGCTCCGCAGACCAGGCATTCATCTGCAAATCTGCAGTGTTTAGCAGGGTGTCCAAAACGGCAGCAGTTACGACACTGTTGGGGGCGTGGGAACAAGAAGGCACTGGAGAGGCACCTAAAGTCAGTACCTGACCAACTGGGCTGTGGTTCGTACATCAGCTTGTATGCAGTCAGCAGTAACAGCCTGGTTGATCAGACTCTGATCCACCATGAGGCCTGGTCTCAAACCAGGCAGGGGGCATTGACCCCCGAATCCCTCTCCAGGTAAACTCCAGGTAAAACCTCTAGGCGATGGCCCACATTATAGACAGAGGATGGAACCTCACGGCAATCGAAGGTTAAACGAGCAATATTACTAGGAAAGCGCCTCTGCCCACAAGCAGGCAGGATGTATGTATCTACCTTGAGGATAGGGAGGTTCTGAAGGGCTAATTGTTCTAAAATATCCTCTCGGCAAGACAAAAAATCATTCTGACAATGATATGCAGCAAGACCACAGTACCACTGCAAGAATTAAGAGTAGCGTGCTTATGAACGGTGACTGGTATGTTATCTATGGAAGTGATGCAGGAGAGGGCATGAGCTTGCTCTGAATTCTGCACTGTTATAACACACACCACTTCAAAGAGCGTGGAAAGATATATTTTGGCCAACATGACGTAAAAGAGCTTAACCAATTCCGTGGTCAGAAAGATAATCAGTTTGAGACATCGTTTGTAAAGAAAAGAATTTTGTCCATTGCGTACTCATTAGTCCGGTATTCAAAGGTAGTGAGTGTCGTGTAGGTTGTTTTTGAGTGATCATTGATGAACTGTCATCAGTAGGTTCTTGTGGATGCTTAGGAGTAGAACCACAGGCAGTCTGACCTGAGGGAGGTGGGCGATCCGAGAATCGTCGCACTGTATTCAGGAAAGCCAGATGCAATGTGAAAGTTGTGCTAGAAGCAGCGGCATGAACAGAAACAGGTGACACCACAGCACTTGAAGCAGGTGATGAAGCATCACTGGCAGAAGGTACAGGGGTATGAGTAGAGTCAAGAGAATGGTCTGATAACGAAGCCAGGTCAGAACAGGGTGTGGGATCAGAATGGGGCCTCGAGGGAGGAAGGGTTACACTGAGTGAAGATTCCATAATAATAGGTGCATATTTTGTGATATCTCCTTTCTTGTTATTTTAATTAAGAGAAAAAGAAAGAAGGTAAGAAAAAAAAAGAGGGACAGTGGAGGGACAGTCGCTGGGAGGTATGGAGGGGCTGAAAGCTCCCCCCCCTTATCCAAGATGGCCTCGAGCCCACTGGCGGTGAAGAGAAGATGCAGCATGGAACCCATGCCATACCCTACCCTTCATGCCAGTAAACCAGCGCTCCAGGATAGCAGCCTCACATCTACCGAGCTACCTCGGCGGACAAAAGAAAGGACAATCGGAAACCCGCCACGAAGCATACCTCCTTTGGCTGCCACCCCCTCAGAACCGACAGGCAGCTTCCGGAGATACACCCGTTATCCGAAGGACACCCCGCCCACGACCCAGAAACCGGGAAGGGAGTAGGGCATCCTCAGACAATTCGGATTCCACAGCAAACTACCTCACTCCCGAGGAACCATGTGAAGGGGGACGAACCCCAGCACACCACCTCCCACCGAGAAACCACAATGCCAGAGGGAAGGATCCCAGAGGCTACAAATGGGGCAGGGAAAAATGGGAGGGTTGGGAGAGGGTAATGAAGGGAAAAAAGGGAAGGTATGGGGAGGAAGGGATAGGGAAGGGGGGATTGGGGGGGTAATTAGGTTCAGTTGGAGGAAGAAGACCAAGGGGTCCAATTCCTCAGACTGATAGCCTCTTTACCACGACAAGGAGCCAACCTTAAAGAGGTCTATAGCTTCAGGTTGATAAATATTGTACATAAACATGCTTACTGATTAACAGATAAGAAGTGAAGCCTAGGTTTCTGTACCTGTACACATACTCTGGCCCCCCTCTAAAATTACAACCACAAAATAGGTTGTCCCTTGCACTTTAGGACATCCTTCAACAGTTTGAGAAGTGACTAACACAAATTCTTCAGTATTTCATAGGGTAAATTCCCCCACAAGTCATGAATGGTGACCTAAGCCATGGAAGGGGTTGATATCCTTACCTTGTAGATCTCTCTCTCTCTCTCAGCCCAGAGGTTCTCATTGGCTAATTTTTGAAGAAGGGTTACTCAAAGTCAAAAAGTCATTGAACAACAGATTTCACAGTGTGGCAAGGAATATGAGGGCACAACTGAGAGTTGAAAACTCAGGTGAGTCATAGGGATGTTAGGATGTATTTCTTCAGCCTCAGAGTAGTCAGGAAGTGGAATGACTTGGAGAGTGAAATGATAAAGGCAGGATTAATTCAGAGTTTTAAGAAGAAGTATGATAAGGCTCTTAAAGCTAGGAAAGAGTGAACCTAGCAGCAACCAGTGAAGAGGTTGTGCCAGGGGCTGAGACTTGACCTCTGCAGCCACATATAGGTGAGTACACATACACTCACACTCATAAAAGGGGACATCAAGTCTCAAAAACAACAGCTGCTTTTAATGTTATCAGAAAGCTGTTTGTCTAGTCTGCTTATGGGAAAAACTGGCAAACTATTTTTGTTATACAGCATTTTTTTTTTAACACTGGCCATCGCCCTAAAAAGAAGAAACACTTTCACCATCGCTCACATTATCACTGTCTTGCCAGCGGTGCACTGACACTACTGTTCAGATGCCCCTCCAGACTTCAAATATCCCCACCCCTCCAGACTGTAGGCACTGTACTTACCCCCTCCAGGACTCAAGTCCAACTAACCAGTTTGCCTAAATTCCTTCATCAATGTTACCTTGCTCACACTCCAACAGCTTGTCAAGGCCAAAAACCATTTGCCTCCACTCAAGAAGAAGGCGGCGAGCAACCAAGGAGTGCAACAGACAAGTGAAGAGGCAGCAGTAGTCAGCACACACAGCAAGAGGCATTCCTGAGCTTCCTCAGCTCCTGGGCTGCAGCCAAAGCTGGGGTGTGGCTCCAAAAGCATCCTGAAGTCCTTGCTGCCTATGCAGCACCTTCGGTTGCCACTAATCCCGCCCATGGGGGGGCGGGGTTAGTGACCAAAGGTGCCTAGCTTCTCCCTACGAGCCCCATGAGGGTGGGGAATGGGGCCAGGCCTGGGAATGGCTGGTCTCAGAAGATGATGAGGTACTTGTACCTCCTCCCTTGGCAGACGTATGTCTCAGACACTCCCGCGATAGGGAGCCAAAGCCGGGTCGCCAACTGGCAGAGACCAGGGCTGGCAGTAATAGCAAATCTATGAAGAAGAAGCCTCCACTCATATCTAACATGCTCTCACACACTTGCTGGATGACCAAGCCTCTCACATACAAAATCTTCTTTACTCCCTCCCTCCAACCTTTCCTAGGGTGAGTCCTACCCCACCTCCCCTCCACTACAGATTTATTCATCCTCCAAATTATCCTAATTTGCTTCATCCTCTCTAAATGTCCAAAGCACCTCAACATCCCCTCCTCAGCCCTCTGCATAATACTTTTAGTAATCCTGCACCTGCTGCTAATCTCCAAACTATGAATTTTTTGCATAATATTCACACCACACATTGCACTCAGACACGACATCTCCACAGCCTCCAGCTTTCTCCTCACTTCAACATTCGCAACCCATGCTTCACACCCATATTAGAGTGTTGGTACCACTGTACTCTTATACATTTTATTTTTTGCCTCCATGGATAACATCCTTTACTCTATGGATGCCTTGATGCACCACCCACTTTTTTCCCCTTATCAGTGCTATGGTTCACCTCATCTTTCAGTATTAATAAGATTATATTAGTGAAATAAACTAAAACATGTTCTTTCTTATGTGCAGTCTTAACAGTGCCTGTTGTAGGGAACTTCACTCAGTGGATAGCGACTCATGTCAGATGCTTCCAAAAATCAACAACATTCATTTTCATAAGAGAGACTATAATCTCTGCAGGTCAAGTCCTTCATAAGGCAAGTATATTTTTTTTTATATTAATGACCTAATGTTTTTAACTGATGAACATTGTTTCTTTTGTTAAGCAAAATGAGATCAGCCATATTCAGGTTAACTGCATACTGTTTTACAGATAGTATTATACATTTATACAATGGCCAGTAAGCATAAATTGTTTTATGTATACATTGGTGGTAAATTATTCTGATTTAATCTAGGATAACTTAGCAAAATTGAGCAGTGCAATGTATTTTCATTGGCAATCACATAGGAGAGAGAGTAAGTTCATATTTGATAATAAAGTTTTTTTTCTTTTTAGGTGATTTCTCTTCTGTATTCTGATGAAGGAAACGTGTATAGCCAGGTGGCAGGAGGAGGAGTATGGAATGTTTATGTAAGCTTGTTTTCTTTGGTAGTGTACTGTATCTTTATCAGATAGTCTTAATGACTACAGAAGTTCAGATGTCAGGTAAAATATATTAAATTATTGCACTAGATAAAAAAAAAATAGCTGATTACTTATAAATCATGATGATATTGTTAATGCTGTTCCCTTATACAGTGGGCCCTTGAGTAACGGAATTAATCCATTCCAGAGAGATTGCCTTTAACCAATTTGGACGTTAGCCGAATTAATTTTTCCCATAAGAAATAATGGAAACCCAATTAACCCTTTCAGGGTTTTCGACATACTGGTACAGCTTACGCACCAGGGTTATTGACGTACTAGAACGCCTAAATTCTAGCACCTTCAAATCTAGCGAGAGAAAGCTGGTAGGCCTACATATGAAAGAATGGGTCTATGTGGTCAGTGTGCACAGTAAAAAAAAAAAAATCCTTCAGCACAGTGCGTAATGAGAAAAAAAAAAACTTTGACCATATTTTTGGATTAAAACAGCGACTTTGCACTGTATTTTTGTATGGTATTTATGGTTGTATTCTAGTTTTCCTGGTCTCCTTTTATAGAATGGAAGATATATTACAGAAATTGAAATGATTTTGATTGGTTTCACGATGAAAAGTAGCAGAAATGTTCAATTTTTACCAAAGTTCAAAAGTAAACAAATCATGCCAAGCGTCCAGTACACGTCAACTGGTGAGTCTAATATTCTTTCACAAGTGTGCTGATATTATTTATACTATTTCTACACTAATGCAGTAGTCTGCATAACAGTAAATCTTCTATTTTTTGTAAGAATAAAAATTCAAAGTGGAAAGCAAAAGAAATATAAGTGGGGCCTGGGGACATGACTAACGAACAGAGAACTTGTTATTTTAGTGCCAGGAATGTCTGTCTTTTTTATTCTGGACCCTGTTTGGAAATTGGCATCTTCTGAAATTTGTGTGAAATTGGCAATTTCTAACCACTTTATTGGATAGTTGAAATTGGTAAATGGGTGGTTTCTTGTACTCATTCGATAAAAAAATGGAGTTCTAGCAAAATAAATATGATTTTTGTTGACTAGTACACAGCAATTGGCCGAAAATATGGCTCAAAGTGGCCGAAATCACCGATGCGTAAACATCGTTGAGACCGCTAACTTTGTGAGAGCATAATTCTGTAAGTTTTCCATCAAATTTCATACTTTTGGTGTCATTACGATTGGGAAAAGATTCTCTATCATTTCACAAGAAAAATTAATTTGTTTTTTTTCCGAAAAATTTTCGACCTCGAAAACAAGTTTAAGAGAGGGCCTCTCGACCCTGAAAGGGTTAATCCATTCCAGACACCCAAGAGTATTAAACAAAATAATTTTTTACATGAAATATACATTTCCCTACACAGAAAACAATGAGACATGCACAATAAACAATACTGAAATGACACTTACCTTTGTTGTGGACTTACTGATGAGACAGGAGGAGGGGAGAAGATGGAGGTGCACTATTGTTTGGAAGGGGAATCCCCTTCCATAAAGACTTCAGGTAACAAGTCCTTTTCTGGGGTTACCTCCTGTCTTTGTTTTTTAATGCCACTAGGACCAGCTTGAGTGTCACTGGATCCCTGTCGCACAAAATATCTGTCCAGAGAGCTCTGTTTTTGGCATCTCTCTAAGATTTCCCTAAAATGGGACACAAGAGTGTCATTGTACATGTTGCCAATACGGCTTGCAACAGCTGTGTCAGGATAATGTTCATCCATAAATGCTTGCACCTTTGTCTACATTGTACAAATGTCCTTAATCTTTGACGAAGGCAACTTCCTCCATCTCTCTTCCTCCTCCTCTGAAGCATATTCCTGAGCTGTGATCTGTTGCTGTTGCACCTGAAGCTCTTGCAGCTCTGTAGTGATTAGTTCTTCATCGTCATCCTCCACCAACTCTTCCACATCCTCGCCACTAACCTCAAACCCCATGCACTTCTCCAATGACAGTAGATTCCACAACTGGTATAGGCTCCTCAGGGTTAGCCCCAAACCCTTCAAAATCCCTCTCTTGTACACATTCTGGTCACAGTTTTCTCTAAGCAGAGTTCAAAGTCCTGCAAGTCACTCCCTCCTAAGCCTTACCTATAAGGTTTATGCAACTGAGGATACTGAAGTGATCTTTCCAGAACTCTCTTAGGGTCAATTCAGTGTCTGAGGTCACTTCAAAGCACTTTTGAAACACTGCTTTGGTGTACAGTTTTTTGAAGTTTGAAATGACCTGCTGGTCCATGGACTGGAGGAGAGGAGTGGTATTAGAAGTCAAAAACTTCACTTTGATGAAGCTCAACTCGCCCACAATTTGCTCTTGCAAGTCGTGAGGATGAGCAGGAGCACTGTCCATTATTAGGAGGCACTTGAGTGACAATTTCTTTTCCAGGAGGTATTTTTCCACAGTGGGGACAAACACATCATAGAACCAGTCAAGGAAAATGTCCCTAGTGACCCATGCCTTACTGTTTGCTCTCCACATCACACACAATTTAGTCTTGACAACATAGTTTTTCTTGAACACTCTGGGAGTTTCAGAGTGATACTCCAGTAAAGGCTTCACTTTGTAATCCCCACTACCATTGCTACAAAACATGAGAGTTAGCCTGTCTTTTATAGGCTTGTGTCCTGGGAGTGCCTATTTCTCCTGAGTAATGTAGGTCCTGTTGGGCATTTTCTCCCAAAACAGGCCTGTTTCATCACAGGTGAACACTTGTTGGGGTTTTAATTGTTCAGTCTCTATGTACCCCTTAAAGTCCTGCACATATTTTTCAGCCACTTTTTTGTCAGAACTGGCAGCCTCACCATGCCTTACCACACTGTGTATGCCACTACGAATCTTAAATCTCTCAAACCAGCCTTTGCTGGCCTTAAATTCATCAGCAGCAGCACTATTTTGAGGCATTTTCTTAATGAGATCATCATGCAACTTCCTTGCCTTTTCACATATTATTGACTGAGAAACACTATCTCCTGATAATTGTTTCTCGTTTATCCACACCAACAAGTCTCTGCACATCTTCGAGTATTTGCGATCTCTGTTTTGTAAGCATACTTGCACCTTTTGCAACAACAGCTTCCTTGATTGCCTTTTTGTTGGCCAAGGTAGTAGTGATGGTTAAACGGGGTTTCTTATATAACCTGGCCAACTCAGAGACATGCACTTCACTTTCATACTTTGCGATGATCTCTTTCCTTAATTCAATAGTATTTCTCACCCTTTTTACCACAGGGTTGGCACTAGAAGCTTTCTTTGGGCCCATGTGGCTTATTTAGCAGTTACAAATACTAAAAACAATGGAATAATACAAAATGTATCACAGGTATGTGTGGAATCGTCCTCTCTGGCTTGTAAACAATGGCACACTAGCTGAAGGCAGGGCAACTCAGGCCGGGCGGATAGGCGGACACATTTGGGACGAATGCCCTTAACCGAGTTCTTGGGCATTAGCCGAGCCAATACTTTGATGCAAAAACACACCACTATCCGATTTTGGCATTAGCCGATGCCACCATTACCTGAGGGTCCAATGTACAGTAGGGCCCCGCTTTATGGCATTTTGCTTCATGGCGTTCTGCTAATACAGACATTTCAAATTATGACCAAAACTTACTATACGACTCCCCCACCCAGTTTGTTTAAATTCTCCGTGAGCTCTGTAAGCACCACATCTCTCCATTATATCTGGAAATTCCAAAATTTCAAGTGTTTTTGAAAGTTATTTCATATTTTATGTATACGCTGATAATTATACTTATGTATACTTGTACTTAAATAAACGTACACACTGTGCTGACATGCAGGTACACATTAAAATCAGTAAGAGTGTCTTATGTCTTGAGATGCCATATTAGTAATGATAATAAGAATAGTAATAATCACTGATTCTCATTAAATGTCGTATATTATGTAAATACAGTGGACCCCCGACATACGATGTCCCCAGCCTACATTAAAACCAACCTACGATGCTTTTCAGCGTAAAAATTTGACCCCGATGTATACATTGAAAAACGCGACCTACAGCATTCTTCCGGTACGCATCCACATGTCTGTCCGCCCGAGCGCACCTCAGCTGGCCTGCCTTCAGTTAGTGTGCCAATGTTTATAAGCCAGAGCGGTCACTCCCAAGCATACATTAGGAATATTTTGTATTATTCCAGTATTTTTAGTGCTTCTAACTGCTAAATAAGCCACCATGAGCCCAAAGAAAGCTTCTAGTGCCAACTAGACAGCACTTTCAGCAGCAGCCGATGGTGCTGTAGCACCATCAGCTGCTGCTGCTGCTGCTGCTGTAGCACCGTCAGCTGCTGCTGCTGCTGTAGCACCATCAGCTGCTGCTGCTGTAGCACCATCAGCTGCTGCTGCTGTAGCACCGTCAGCTGCTGCTGCTGCTGCTGCTGTAGCACCGTCAGCTGCTGCTGCTGTAGCACCATCAGTTCCTGCTGCTGCTGTAGCACCGTCAGCTGCTGCTGCTGTTGCACCATCAGCTGCTGCTGCTGCTGTAGCACCGTCAGCTGCTGCTGCTGCTGTAGCACCATCAGCTGCTGCTGCTGCTGTAGGACTGTCAGCTGCTGCTGCTGTAGCACCGTCAGCTGCTGCTGCTGCTGTAGCACCATCAGTTGCTGCTGCTGCTGTAGCACTGTCAGCTGCTGCTGCTGTTGCACCATCAGCTGCTGCTGCTGCTGTAGCACCGTCACCTGCTGCTGCTGCTGTAGCACCATCAGCAGCTGCTGCTGCTGTAGGACTCAGCTGCTGCTGCTGCACTGTCAGCTGCTGCTGCTGCTGTAGCAGAGTCAGCTGCTGCTGCTGTAGCACCGTCAGCTGCTGATGCTGTAGCACCATCAGCTGCTGTTGCTGCTGTAGCACCATCAGCTGCTGCTGCTGTCGCACCATCAGCTGCTGCTGCTGCTGTAGCACCATCAGCTGCTGCTGCTGTAGCACTGTCAGCTGCTGATGCTTTAGCACCATCAGCTGGTGCTGTAGCACCGTTATTGGTGTGACTTATCGAGAATACCAAGAAACAATTAACCCTAGAGGGTTAACCACCCAGGATAACCTAAAAAAGTCAGTGTGTCATCAAGGACTGTCTAACTTATTCCCATTGGGTCCTTAACCCTTTCAGGGTTTCAGCCGTACTAGTACGGCTTATGCCTCAGGGTTTTTGACGTACTAGTACGCCTAAATTCTAGCGCCCTCAAATCTAGTGAGAGAAACCTGGTAGGCCTACATATGAAAGAATGGGTCTATGTGGTCAGTGTGCACAGTATAAAAAAAATCCTGCAGCACACAGTGCGTAATGAGAAAAAAAAAATTTGACCGTGTTTTTGGATTAAAACAGCGACTTTGCACTGTATTTTCGTATGGTATTTATTGTTGTATTCTAGTTTTCCTGGTCTCATTTTATAGAATGGAAGACATATTACAGAAATTGAGATGATTTTGACTGGTTTTACAATGAAAAGTACCTTGTAATTGAGCTCAAAGTAGCAGAAATGTTCGATTTTTACCAAAGTTCAAAAGTAAACAAATCATGCCAAGCATCCAATACACGTCAACTGGTGAGTCTAATATTCTTTCACAAGTGCGCTGATATTATTTGTACTATTTCTACACTAATGCAGTAGTCTGCATAACAGTAAATCTTCTATTTTTTGTAAGAATAAAAATTCAAAGTGGAAAGCCAAAGAAATATAAGAGGGGCCTGGGAATGTGACTAACGAACAGAGAACTTATTTTAGTGCCAGGAATGTCTTTCTTGTTTATTCTAGACCCTATTCAGAAATTGGCATCTTTTGAAATTTGTGTGAAATTGGCAAAATTGCTAAACTCTGACCACTTTATTGGATAGTTGAAATCGGTAAATGGGTGGTTTCTTGTACTCATTCGATAGAAAAAATGGAGTTATAGCAAAATAGTTATGATTTTTGTCGACTAGTACAGTGGAATTGGCCGAAAATAGGGCTCAAAGTGGGCAAAATCGCCAGTACATAAACATCGTCAAGACCACTAACTTCGCAAGAGCATAATTCCGTAAGTTTTCCATCAAATTTCATACTTTTGGTGTCATTATGATCAGGAAAAGATTCTCTATCTTTTCCTAAGAAACAATTTTTTTTTTAATTTGGGGACCCTGAGAACAAGTCTCGGAGAGGGCCTGGGGAGCTTGAAAGGGTTAATCTTGTCTCCCAGGATGCGACCCACACCAGTCGACTAACACCCAGCTGAAGAGGAAAAAAATGCCTGGAACTAGTGCTCATATTGGTGAATTTAAGGCCAGCAAAGGTTGGTTTGAAAGATTTAAGAATTGTAGTGGCATACACAGTGTGATAAGGCCTGTTATGGAAGAAAATGCCAAACAGGACCTACATTACTCACGAGGAAAAGGCACTCCCAGGACACAGTGTCTCATCAGTCATTGCTGCATCTTCAATAAAGGTAAGTGTCGTTTATTCTTCGTTTTGTAGAGTAGAATAGAAAACGTATATTTCACTTGGTAAATTTTTTTTCATACTTTTGGGTGACTTGCACGGATTAATTTGATTTCCATTATTTCTTATGGGGAAAATTAATTCAACCTACGATCATTTCGTCTTACGATGGGCTCTCAGGAACGGAATAATATCGTAGGTCAGGGGACCACTGTATACACATTTTCATTAATCCATCTATGATATTTTTTTCAAAATTATATAATAAACCTGATACGTAACATATAAACATGATAAATACACCCCACAGTAGAATATATTATTATCACACTGGCCGATTCCCACCAAGGCAGGGTGGCCCAAAAAAGAAAAACTTTCACCATCATTCACTCCATCACTGTCTTGCCAGAAGGGTGCTTTACACTACAGTTTTTAAACTGCAACATTAACACCCCTCCTTCAGAGTGCAGGCACTGTACTTCCCATCTCCAGGACTCAAGTCCGGCCTGCCGGTTTCCCAGAATCCCTTCATAAATGTTACAGTTAGAATAACTTAACATAAATATGAGATGTGGTAGCCAGACAACTTGTACGAGTGACAGCAAGAATTACATTTTCTCTAGTCCAACATCAGAGAAAATGTGTTACTAGGGGTAACTGTAGAAAATTATTTCTTTCGTATGCCTTCACGAGCTTCATTTCTTCTAAAAATGGTGTTACATGAGAATGGGAGTGTCCCTCTTTATTTATTCTACTGTATTAACATAAAGACAACTTGTACACAAACGAGACGTGTTCCCCTGGTTTGTCTACAAAACTTGCCTCCACCTGGTTTGTTTACGTAACTCCACACCTGTCCTCTTTCATGTACTCATTGTCTCTCTCTCACATTTATTCGTTTTATCTCGTTTACTCACCTCTGACCTTACATTAACCCTTTCAGGGTCCAGAGGCTAAATCTTAAAGGGTGCACCAGGGTCCAAGAATTTTTGGAAAAAACAAAAATTATTTTTCTTACAGAATTAAAGATAATAACTTTCTGTAGGTAATAAAACAAACAAAAAAATTCTTTGATCAGTAGTTACCGAGATATAGACACATGAAGTTGACTTTCAGTGACCTGGTGGCGGCAACATCCAGGACTTCCGTAAAGTTGCGTTATTTTATTTTAGGTTTTTGTTACTTTTTCTTGTCTTTTCTAATATTTTTTTTTTCCAGTAACTTTTGTGGCCAGTGAAATCAATATAATGTATAATGTATAATTATAGGCCAATATCCAACTTACACCCTCTCTCTAAAATCTTCGAAAAATTAATTCATAAGCGAATCTATTCCTACCTCATCTATCACAACATACTCAACCCCTGTCAATTTGGGTTCAGGCCTAATAAAAATACTAATGATGCTATTATACACATGCTAGAACACATATACACTGCAATAGAGAAAAAAGAAGTCCCACTGGGGATCTTCATAGACTTACATAAAGCTTTTGATACAGTTGACCATGACTTGCTCCATATAAAATTGTTGCACAATGGTATAAGAGGGCACTCCCTCAACTACCTAAAGTCTTACCTCAGCAACAGAAGCCAATATGTGTACACAAACGGGGCAAACTCTTCCTCACAGCCAATTACAGTTGGTGTCCCACAGGGAAGTGTCCTAGGCCCTCTTCTCTTTCTCATATACATAAATGACCTACCAGATGCATCGCAACTGCTCAAACCCACACTATTTGCAGATGACACTACATACGTCTTCTCTCACCCGAGCCCAGTCACACTTGCCAATACTGTAAATACCGAATTACAGAAAATATCTACCTGGATGAGTACTAACAAACTTACTCTAAACATTGACAAAACCTACTTCATTCAGTTTAGTAACAGAGCTACAGACGTCCCTCTTAACTTAATGATAAACGGTTCACCTATCACAAAACTCACAGAGGGAAAATTCTTAGGAATCCACCTTGATAATAGACTCAAATTTCAAACACATATACAACAAATTTCCAAGAAAATTTCCAAGACCGTAGGCATACTATCGAAGATACGGTACTATGTTCCACAGTCAGTCCTCCTGGCCCTATATCACTCACTTATTTACCCCTATCTCACCTATGGAATTTGTGCATGGGGCTCAACAACAATAAACCATCTCAGACCATTAATTACCCAACAAAAGGCTGCAGTCAGAATAATGATAAATTCCCACTACAGGCAGCACACTCCACCAATATTCAAAACTCTAAACCTACTCACCATTCAAAACATCCATACTTATTACTGCACCTACTACATTCGTAGAACACTTAATTCTGATATAAACCCTCCCCTCAAACGTCTCCTTACTACCCTCAACAGAACACACGACCATAACACAAGGCACAGATCACTCTTTGATGTTCCTCGAGTCCATCTCACGCTATGCAAAAACTCAATGCACATAAAAGGCCCTAAAATCTGGAATTCATTACCTGTGAATATAAAAGAAACATTACCTGTTTATAAATTCAAGTCTCTTCTCAAAGATCACTTACTCACCCACAACTAAATAAATACTGAATAATTGTATCTCATAAATGTCTAACCTGTGACCCAATCAAACTTTATTTTTTAATTGCATTACCTAACAGAATACTCCATTCTACTGAATGCTCAGCAACACAGTAAATGACCATATGACCTGTCTTTGTAATACTCATTGTGCTAAATTTTTATCTGTTTACAATAATGTTTTTACCACTGAATATATCATTGCTTAATTAATCGTAAGTTAATTTTAAGCCTGCCCATAATGCTCTGCATACAAGGGGCTTTGGTATGTTACACTGCAGTAACTTTGTACTTCACTGTATCATGTTCAAATAAATAAATAAATAAATAAATTGTTTTTAACACATTAACTGCACAAATAAATTTATCATTATATTGCTTAAATAACTTGTTAACAAGTTTATTATAAATAAAATAATGATGAAAATATTAGTGCGGTTATTGTGTTGAACACAACGGTACCATATAGTATTATATGGTACAAAGGTACCATATGGTACATTGGCACCATATGGTACAATGTACCATATGGTACAATGGTACTATATGTACAATAATACCATATAGTACAATGGAACCATATGGTACAATGGTACCATATGGTACAATGGTACCATATGGTACAATGATACCATATGGTACCTGGAGTTTACCTGGAGAGAGTTCCGGAGGTCAACTCCCCCGCGGCCCGGTCTGTGACCAGGCCTCCTGGTGGATCAGAGCCTGATCAACCAGGCTGTTGCTGCTGGCTGCACGCAAACCAACGTACGAGCCACAGCCCAGCTGATCCGGAACTGACTTTAGGTGCTTGTCCAGTGCCAGCTTGAAGACTGCCAGGGGTCTGTTGGTAATCCCCCTTATGTGTGCTGGGAGGCAGTTGAACAGTCTCGGGCCCCTGACACTTATTGTATGGTCTCTTAACGTGCTAGTGACACCCCTGCTTTTCATTGGGGGGATGGTGCATCGTCTGCCAAGTCTTTTGCTTTCGTAGTGAGTGATTTTCGTGTGCAAGTTCGGTACTAGTCCCTCTAGGATTTTCCAGGTGTATATAATCATGTATCTCTCCCTCCTGCATTCCAGGGAATACAGGTTTAGGAACCTCAAGCGCTCCCAATAATTGAGGTGTTTTATCTCCGTTATGCGCGCCATGAAAGTTTTCTGTACATTTTCTAGGTCGGCAATTTCACCTGCCTTGAAAGGTGCTGTTAGTGTGCAGCAATATTCCAGCCTAGATAGAACAAGTGACCTGAAGAGTGTCATCATGGGCTTGGCCTCCCTAGTTTTGAAGGTTCTCATTATCCATCCTGTCATTTTTCTAGCAGGTGCGATTGATACAATGTTATGGTCCTTGAAGGTGAGATCCTCCGACATGATCACTCCCAGGTCTTTGACGTTGGTGTTTCGCTCTATTTTGTGGCCAGAATTTGTTTTGTACTCTGATGAAGATTTAATTTCCTCATGTTTACCATATCTGAGTAATTGAAATTTCTCATCGTTGAACTTCATATTGTTTTCTGCAGCCCACTGAAAGATTTGGTTGATGTCCGCCTGGAGCTTTGCAGTGTCTGCAATGGAAGACACTGTCATGCAGATTCGGGTGTCATCTGCAAAGGAAGACACGGTGCTGTGGCTGACATCCTTGTCTATGTCGGATATGAGGATGAGGAACAAGATGGGAGCGAGTACTGTGCCTTGTGGAACAGAGCTTTTCACCGTAGCTGCCTCGGACTTTACTCTGTTGACAACTACTCTCTGTGTTCTGTTAGTGAGGAAATTATAGATCCATCGACCGACTTTTCCTGTTATTCCTTTAGCACGCATTTTGTGCGCTATTACGCCATGGTCACACTTGTCGAAGGCTTTTGCAAAGTCTGTATATATTACATCTGCATTCTTTTTGTCTTCTAGTGCATTTAGGACCTTGTCGTAGTGATCCAATAGTTGAGACAGACAGGAGCGACCTGTTCTAAACCCATGTTGCCCTGGGTTGTGTAACTGATGGGTTTCTAGATGGGTGGTGATCTTGCTTCTTAGGACCCTTTCAAAGATTTTTATGATATGGGATGTTAGTGCTATCGGTCTGTAGTTCTTTGCTGTTGCTTTACTGCCCCCTTTGTGGCGTGGGGCTATGTCTGTTGTTTTTAGTAACTGAGGGACGACCCCCGTGTCCATGCTCCCTCTCCATAAGATGGAAAAGGCTCGTGATAGGGGCTTCTTGCAGTTCTTGATGAACACAGAGTTCCATGAGTCTGGCCCTGGGGCAGCGTGCATGGGCATGTCATTTATCGCCTGTTCGAAGTCATTTGGCATCAGGATAACATCGGATAGGCTTGTGTTAATCAAATTTTGTGGCTCTCTCATAAAAAATTCATTTTGATCTTCGACTCTTAGTCTGGTTAGCGGCTCGCTAAAAACTGAGTCATATTGGGACTTGAGTAGCTCACTCATTTCCTTGCTGTCATCTGTGTAGGACCCATCTTGTTTAAGTAGGGGCCCAATACTGGACGTTGTTCTCGATTTTGATTTGGCATAGGAGAAGAAATACTTTGGGTTTCTTTCGATTTCATTTATGGCTTTTAGTTCTTCCCGCGATTCCTGACTCCTAAAGGATTCTTTTAGCTTAAGTTCGATGCTTGCTATTTCTCTGACCAGTGTCTCCCTACGCATTTCAGATATATTGACCTCTTTTAGCCGCTCTGTTATTCTTTTCCATCACCTGTAAAGGGAGCGCCTGTCTCTTTCTGTTTTACATCTACTCCTCCTTTTTCTTAGAGGAATAAGCCTTGTGCATACATCGAGTGCCACCGAGTTAATCTGTTCTAGGCATAAGTTGGGGTCTGTGTTGCTTAGTATATCTTCCCAGCTTATATCGGTTAGGACTTGGTTTACTTGGTCCCACTTTATGTTTTTGTTATTGAAGTTGAATTTGGTGAATGCTCCCTCGTGACTAATCTCATTATGTCGGTCTGGGGCTCCGCGCATACATGACTGAACCTCAATTATGTTGTGATCTGAGTATATTGTTTTTGATATGGTGACATTTCTTATCAGATCATCATTGTTAGTGAAGATGAGGTCTAGTGTATTCTCCAGTCTAGTAGGCTCTATTATTTGCTGGTTTAAATTGAATTTTGTGCAGAGATTTAAAAGCTCGCGTGAGTGTGAGTTTTCATCAGAGCTGCCTCCTGGTGTTATTACTGCAACAATATTATTTGCTATATTCCTCCATTTTAGGTGCCTTAAGTTGAAATCCCCCAGGAGCAAGATGTTGGGTGCAGGAGCTGGAAGGTTTTCCAGACAGTGGTCAATTTTTAACAGCTGTTCCTGGAATTGCTGGGATGTTGCATCCGGAGGCTTGTAGACTACCACAATGACTAGGTTTTGGTTCTCGACCTTTACTGCTAAAACTTCCACTACATCATTTGAGGCATTTAGCAGTTCTGTGCAAACAAGTGACTCTGCAATGTACAGGCCAACCCCCCCCCCCCTTTTGCCTGTTCACTCTGTCACATCTGTATAGGTTGTAACCTGGGATCCATATTTCGTTGTCCAAGTGATCCTTTATGTGGGTCTCAGTGAAAGCCGCGAACATTGCCTTTGCCTCTGCAAGCAGTCCACGGATGAAAGGTATTTTGTTGTTTGTTGCTGGCTTTAGACCCTGTATATTTGCAAAGAAGAATGTTATCGGACTGGTGGTATTGTTGGTACTGGGGGGGGATTTTTTTTCCAGCATTAGTATCTGTATCTGTTGGTTTGGAGTGGAGGCCATCGACTGTGGTTCCATTCCAGGAATGACTGGATTTGGTGTACGATTTCTGCCATTTCCTGCCAGTTTTTTTTCCTTCCTGGCACTAAAAAACCTCTCCCTCTTGAGTGGCTGTGGCTACCCAGGTTTTCCCATGGCCTGGATGTTTTGTATCTTTTTGTCCCCTTTAGATGGTATGCCTGGTACAGTGTACCATATGGTACACTGTACCATATGGTACTGTTGTATTCAACACAATAACCACACTAATATTTTCATCATTATTTGGCTTACACGAATAGTTAACAACAAAAAATATGCAAAAATGTTGTATATCAGTAATGTTCTATTATATATTTATATATGTACAGCCACTGGACATGTTCCTAGAGGTGGATGATGAAGCGCTTAGTCTTGGAAACTGCTGAATCAGTGGCATGGGTCCCCACTCACTCTCAGTCTGGGCTGGTGCCTCGTGGCACCAACATCTCCTACTGACCATATGGTACAGGGTACCATATGGTACAGGGTACCACATGGTACAGGGTACCATATCAAATCAAATCAAATCAAAGTTTATTCTCGATAAGGATTACAATGTGCGGTTTACAGATTTTGGTTATTGTGTGGTTTACATGTAATAAAATACTAATTACAGAGGGGACCACTAGAACACCTAGCATGGCTAGGCATTTTGGGCAAACTTAGATTAATTCCTAACCCTAAATTATTACAAATTGTGGAGTAAGTTGACTAAATACTAAGTGACGAATACTAGTTTGTGAGTTTAGCAATGTGAATGCTTTTGTTATGGCACAATACATAGTTTCTATATTAGAGTATCACAAGCAAACTTGTGACTTGTTAGGGATCATTATTTTAAGATTAAGATACATGTTTCTGTGCTTATAGTCAAATGGGTGAGTGAGTGAGTGTAAGTGTGAACCACCAGGTGGTTTTTATGTAGTTAGTTGACGGGGTGTATCAGGGAGATAAGATGTTTTCTAACGGTAGTTTTGAAGGTGATGAATGTGTCTGCAGTTCTAGAGTTTTCAGGTAGGGTGTTCCAGATTTTAGGGCCTTTGACATACATTGAATTTTTGTAAAGGTTTAGTCGGACACGGGGGATCTCGTAGAGATGTTTGTCTGGTGTTATGCTTGTGGGTCCTGTCACAACCATCAAGAAAGCATTTTAGGTCAAGGATAATATTAGAATTTAAGGTCCTGTATATGTAGATTGCACAGTAGTAAGTGTGGATGTTCTGAACAGGGAGTAAGTTTAGATCTATGAAGAGTGGGGGGGCTGTGTTGCCAGGGATGGGATTTAGTGATTATTCTTACTGCAGCTTTTTGTTGAGTTATTATTGGCTTTAGGTGTATTGCTGCAGTTGATCCCCAAGCACAAATAGCATAAGTGAGGTATGGATAAATGAGTGAAAGGTATAGTGTGAGAAGGGCATTTTGCAGCACGTAGTATCGTATCTTGGAGAGGATCCCAACTGTTTTGGATACTTTTTTTGATATGTGTTGGATATGGGTGCTGAAATTCAGGTTGTTGTCGAGGTACAGGCCTAGGAATTTGCCCTCATTATGTCTGGCAATTAGAGTGCTGTTGATCTTAATGTTTAGTTGCGCAGCACCTGCTCTGCTACCAAACATAATATAGTAGGTTTTGTCAGTGTTAAGTGTAAGTTTATTGGCTGTCATCCAAGTTGATATTTTGAGCAGCTCCTCGTTAACAATGGTGTTGAGGGTGGCAAGATTAGGGTGAGAGATGACATAAGTCGTGTCGTCAGCAAAGAGAATGGGTTTCAGGTGTTGGGATACGTTTGGAAGATCATTGATGTAAATGAGGAAGAGCAGGGGTCCAAGGACACTTCCCTGCAAAACTCTAGTATCAAGTGGCCGTGTTGATGATGCTGTGTCTTTAATGGTGACATACTGATACCTATTAGTAAGGTAGGATTTGAAATATGCAAGCGCATGGCCTCTTATACCATAATGGTCAAGTTTGTGGAGTAGGATGCTGTGGTCTACTGTGTCAAAAGCTTTTCTTAGGTCAATAAAAATTCCTAGCGGATATTCCTTATTTTCCAATGCTGTGTAAAGCAGATCTAGCATTTTTACAATTGCATCATTAGTGCTTTTATTTTTCCTGAATCCATATTGGCAGGGGTTGAGTATGTTTTGTGCCGTTATAAATGAATACAGTCTCCTGTGCACAAGTTTCTCGAAGATTTTGGATAGCAATGGTAAGTTTGATATTGGCCTATAGTTGTTTACATCTGTCGGGTCACCACCTTTATGTAATGGTGTAACCCTTGCTGTCTTGAATAGTTTTGGGAAGGTGCTAGTTTCTAGTGACTTCTTAAAAAGTAATGAAATAGCATGCGGAAGGACATGGGCTGCTCGCTTGTACAATAATGGTGGGACATGAGATAGGTTCCCCGAGTTATTTTTAAGTGACTTTATAATCTCAGTGACTTCAGTGGGCTCAGTTGGTACATGATAGAAGGAATTTGGGAAATTCTCACATAGATAGTCCCCGGCATGGGCGTTGGTACGTGGGATTTTACTGGCAAGATTAGATCCTATGGTTGAGAAGTCGTTTATCTTGTTAGCTGTTTCAGTGGGATGCAGTGGTGTTTCATTATGTTTAGTTATGACAATATTCTTGTTTTTTTTTTCAGTTTGTGGGTGCCCAGAATCTGAGAGAGTGTTTTCCAGGTCTTTTTTATATCTGCTCTTGTGTCAGTGAATCTGCTGGAGTAGTACAGTTGTTTGGCTTGTTTTATTAATTTGGTGAGAACTGATGAATAGTGTTTAAGAATATCTTTGTGTATTAAGCCCTGTCTATATTGCTTTTCATATTGGTGTTTCATATCAATGGATTTCAGAATGCTGCTGGTTAGCCATGGGCAACCGAGCCGTTTATTCGTGATCTGTTTCGTTTTTATAGAACAATGTTTGTTGTATAGTCTATGTAATTTGTTAAGAAAGATGTGTGTCCAGTCGTCAATACCATTGGCCTTGGAGAATTCTGTAGGCCAGTCAACAGTCTCTAGGTCTGTTGTGAACTTCATTATTGAGGCCTCGTCATAGAATCTAAATGAAATTTTGTTGTATTCGAGTGGTGGCTTACTAATGTTTGTTAAGAGGAAGGTTGGGTAGTGGTCTGTAGTGCTGTCTGTGATTATCCGTGATTTAAGGGGGGCTAGTATATTGGTCCATATGTGGTCTATTATGGTTGCACTTGTCTCAGTGAGCCTGGTTGGTTTAGTTATTGTTGGTATGAGAAGTGTGTTGTTCATATTGTTGATGAAATCAGTTACAGGCTGATCATCTAGTAGGCCAAGGTTGATATTGAAGTCTCCAGCTAAGAGAAGATGGTGCAGGGTACCATATGGTCCAGGGTACCATATGGTACAGAATACCATATGGTACAGGGCACCATATGGTACAGATACAGGGATCCCTATGGAAATAAGTGACCCTGACTTTTTTGGGGTTATCCTAAGATTTTATACATATGCTGCTATGTATGATAATCTATGTAACTGTGTTTGTGTACACCTGAATAAACTTACCTAAGCACATGTGGTGTTGTAAGTTCATTTAGGTATACACAAATAAAGTTACATAGATTATCATAAATAGCAGCATATGTTTGGAGAACTTAGGATAACCCAAAAAAGTCAGACAGACTTATTTCCATTAGGGTCCCTGTACCATATGGTACAATGTATATGATACAATGTATCATATGGTACAATGTACCATATGGTATAATGTACCATATGATACACTGTACCATATGGTACCATTGTACCATATGGTACCATTGTACCATATGATACCATTGTATGATATGGTAATATTGTACCATATGGTAATATTGTACCATATAATATTGTACCATATGGTTCAAAACCAGAGAATTCCTCTTTAGATCCACTTCCATCAGTCTTAGAACTGTAAGTTGGGAAGAGGAGAGTCAGAATTCGCCTGGGGAGTGAGAGCTTCCTTGCCGCCAGGCATGGTGAACAAAGCTACTTTGGCGGCGTTCTCACAATGACATGTGTGCATCCAGATTTTTTGTATAGTGCACACACTGACCACACAGACCCAGTCTTTTAGATGTAGGCCTAGCAGCCTTCTCAAGCTAAATTTGAGGTCATTAGAATTTTGGCTTAGTCCTACGGTTTGGACCCACAACTCAAAGCCTTACAACTACGGCTTGGACCCTGAAAGGGTTAAGACCACAAATATTTTAAGGTAAGTAATGAGTGAACTGTATATGCATTTTATTGCTCTGGGACGCTTAAATGTCATAGAAAATTATGTGTAGATGGGGTGGCATGGTATGGCGGCATGGTATGGCAGCCTGGTTGGCTACCATACATACCACACTTGATTTCTTACAATAAATACTACTAATCTCACCCTAGATTAAGACTACAAATATTTTAAGGAAAGTAATAAGTGTACTATATGTGTACAGTGGACCCTCAAGTTTCGAACTTAATCCATTCTAGGAGCTAGTTCTAAAGTCAAAATGTTTGAAAGTTGAACCAATATTTCCCATAAGAAATAATGGAAATACAATTAATCCGTTCCAAAACCCAAAAATATTCACAAAAAATACATTTTATAGAAATTACATTATAGTTTTTCATACACACAACAAACACACATAGTGCAATTAGTAATAGATAGATAAACATTTAAATAAAGATGGCATCTGGAAGATAGGGGGGAGTGAGGGAGCACTTATTGTTTGGAAGGGGAAACCCCTTCCATAAAGACTTTAGGTAACATGTCCTTAATGGCTGGCTGTGGCTGGCTGTGGCTGGCTGGCTGGCTGTGGCTGGCTGGCTGGCTGGCTGTGGCTGGCTGGCTGGCTGGCTGGCTGGCTGGCTGGCTGGCTGGCTGTCTGGCTGGCTGGCTGTCTGTCTGTCTGTCTGTCTGTCTGTCTGTCTGTCTGTCTGGCTGTCTGGCTGTCTGTCTGTCTGTCTGTCTGGCTGACAGTGGTGCCATTTGATGAGGGTACACTGCGTCACATCTGAGACCTGATACGTATTATTTGCCAGTCTGGATTTTCTGGGTTATCCTTGGTAATTTACACTGTGTATAATTATATTTATGTGTACCTGTGAGACAGGTCTCCCTACAATCCCCGTTGGGGAGGGGAACCTTTACCAGCATTGTCTTCACCTTGACTTGCACGATGAGCTACGCAAATCGTGTAAAGATCAAGCCAAAAAGTAGTACCGTTGATGATTCAGCGAAGCTTGCTCTTGCCACTGTTGTGCAGGGAGCATTGCAAGTGAAATTCAATGCTATTTTGTCACTGAAATAAGCATTCATTGTTGTATGTCACGATGATGCTGAAGCAGAGAAGTTACTCACCACAGAAGCCACCACTACTCTTACTGCTCAAGGATTTACTGTTACATCCTCTCCTGCCCTCAGGGCAAGAAAATCAGTATTCCTAAAAAAAACTGGACAAGATTCTGACTTCTCAATCAATTGCTGAACTCAAGTCATCCATTGAAATGCAAAATACTTGGGCTACTGTTGATAGCATTACCAAAATCCCGAATGCATCGTCTATGCTCAAGGTCACCTTTACCAACATGAACATGGCTGCCACTGCTCTGAATGAAGGTCATGCTGGCTACTATTACTACATCAGTCCCACCTACATTGAAGCAGAGAGATACCACTACATCCAACATTGCTGGAACTGCTATTCTTATCTTCACACCACCAAAGCATGTCCAGTAAAAGACAAGAAGTTCTGCACTACATGTGGTAGTGAGGGACACACCTTCAGTTCCTGTACCACTGCTGCTCCAACACAACCGGAGTGTTTAAATTGCAAAAGTAATGATCACCATACATTGGCAGCAAAATGTCTTACAAGAAAGGATATAATGAAGAAACGACAAGATGCACCAAAGAAAAAATCTACCAACAACACACCAATGTATGCCGCAATTGCAAAGTTGCAAGCAGACACAAAAAAATTACTTCAAGCATCTACTCAGACCGCCTCCACCACCATCACTCCTCCAACATGTGACGTAATGAAGATCCACTATTGTCTACTATATGCTCACATGCAGAACATGGCTGTACCTGGATCTTTTAACTCTTCCATCAACGAGTTATTTGCATTAAATAACATGCCATCATTCACATTTCCAGTATCGCCACCTTCTGAAGAAATTCTCAAATTCACCAAAGACTTAGTTACAACCTCGGATGTAGCAGATCCAACACCACCAACAACTAGTGGCATCACTCCAACAACGTCCAATGAGAAGCCTTCACTGCCACCACTCCTCATTGAAACCAACCAATCAGAAGCCTTGCCACCAGAAACATCTTCCTATTCGTCTACTGAAGATGACAACGAATATTCACTTCCACATTCAACACCACCTAACAAGAAAGAAAAAACAGCAAAAAAATCATCATCTCACGACTCTTGACATGATAATGATGAAGATAATAAAAAATATACTTCATGGAATGGAATCAACTTCTACACTACAGAAAAATATCATCAAGACATGCTGCTTCCTGAATTTTATTCTTGCCTCATCGAAAAGAAAGTCAAATTTACCATCGATTCTTCCTGCTCAGCTGGAACTCTTCGTACAGTTGAACTTTCTACTATACTAAAGGCCATTGTAGACCAACTAGAAGCAGAAGATTCCAGCCAAAAACACTTGCTAACACGTATAAATTTGCTCTCTCTACAATGTTTTAAACGTCTTGAAAACGGAACCGAATCGTAAAACAACGCCATGACTCCAGGTAACCACCAAACCTCTATGAACTGACCAATCAACGATGAGCTCCTTCCTTGTCGCCTGTAGCCGCCTATCATCATTCAAGTTGCAGTAATCATCCATCCAGCAAGATGCAGCCAGCACCTGCTGAGTTCCTGTTGCCTTCTACAACGTCTTCGTCAGTGTTTCTGAACATCTCCATCTACTCCTCCAGTACTTCGGTACCACATGTCCCTAAGTGGTTGGGCCACTTGCCTTGATTCCTCCTCTTCCCCTCCTTCCCATCCTTTTCCAGTTATTTCCATCCTTCCTTACCCTTCTTCCTTCCCATCTTACGACAGCTCTCGTCATCTTCGATTCGATTCGATTCGATTGTGAGACAGACAGATAGCCAGCCAACCAGCCTAGCCAGCCAGCCAGATAGCTAGCCAGCCAGCCAGCCAGATAGCCAGCCAGCCAGCCAGCCAGTTAGCCAGCCAGCCAGTCAGCCAGATAACCAGCCAGCCAGATAGCCATCACCACCATGGTAGCTTATTTCACAGTCGCACTTAATAAACAAGCACCAAACACAATGAATTAATTGTGAAATGTTTAAATGAGTGGCAGATTAGTGTTCACTCAAGCATCAACAAAGCAAGACTGGCTCACAAGGGAAGGAGAACAGAGCGGGCTGGTAGACAGGTCCGGTATGAAAGACAGGTAGAGTTCAATACTCGGAACAAAATTGGTTTGAAAAAAGTGGTCAAAACTCGAAAAGTTCAGTAATCAGTACATTCGAAACTCGAGGGTCCACTGTATTTTCCTTTTTATTGTTTTTAATGCCTACTTCTATTGTTTACTTAATATATGTTAGTGTAAAGTACTTATCTAGTATTTATATGCATTTATAAGTGGAAAAAAGGGTGCTCCACTTTACGGCAATTTCCGCTTTATGGTGGTAACCTGGAACTAACCTGCCTTATAAGTGGGGCCTTACTGTATAGTAATTTGTTAATGATTCCAGGGATCATCAACATAATACATCACAACAATGAACTACAATTACACATTCACTTTTATTTTTGTAAGATCTGGAGGTCTATAAAAAAGTTGTTTGGCTTTTTTTGGGGCTCCCAGAAACATAACCCTATTTTTCCCATAAGTTCTTCAGTTTGTCTAACACAGTTTTAACTAAAATGGGGTTTTCAGGAACATAACTACCGTGTTAAATGATGGTCTATTGTATATACTAACTTATCTCTGAGGGGATGCCAACTGTTTTAAATATTTTTTTTTTGTCATGTGTTGGATATGCTGTCAAAGTGCTGACCCCCAAATTTTCCCTCATGTTGAACAATAAGAATGTTGTTAATCATAATGTTTAGTTGGACATCACTTGCTCTGCTGTTAACCCTTTCAAGGTCAGCAGGCCCTCTCCCAAACCTGTTCTCAGGGTCGGTAAAAATTAAAAAAAAAAAAAAAATTCTTATGAAAAGATAGATTTTTTTTTCTAAATTTTATAGGCTAAAAAATATTTTTTTGCCATCAATACTTACCGAGATATGGAGGCGTGAAGCTGACAGAAATTGAACCGCATACGGCAACATCGCCAACTGCCGGTCACCCAATAATAGTTTATTTTGTTTTTTCTACTTTTTTCTTTTAATTTTTAATATTTTATTTTTTCAAGTAACTTTTATGGCCTCTGAGACCAATATAAAGACTATTTGGTATACAGTGGACCCCCGCATAACGATGGCATCACATAGCGATTATTTCGCATACCGCTTACTTTAATTGCAAAAATTTTGCCTCACATACCGCTTAAAAACCCGCTTACCGATTTTCTTCCGAGACGCGCTCACATGTTCCGCCGGTGGCATTGTTTACCAGCCAGCCTCCGCGGTAACATCCAAGCATACAATCGGAATATTTCGTATTATTACAGTGTTTTCGGTGCTTTTTCTGGAAAATAAGTGACCATGGGCCCCAAGAAAGCTTCTAGTGCCAACCCTACAGCAATAAGGGTGAGAATTACAATAGAGATGAAGAAAAAGATCATTGATAAGTATGAAAGTGGAGTGCATGTCTCCGAGCTGGCCAGGTTGTATAATAAACCCCAATCAACCATCGCTACTATTGGTGGTACAGCTGCTGCTGCTGCTGCACTGTCAGCTGCTGCTGCTGCTGCTGCTGCACTGTCAGCTGCTGCTGCTGCTGTAGCACCGTTGTTGGTGTGGCTTATTGAGAATACCAAGAAACAATTAACCCCAGAGGATTTTCCACCCAGGATAACCCAAAAAAGTCAGTGTCATCGAAGACTGTCTAACTTATTTCCATTGGGGTCCTTAATCTTATCTCCCAGGATGCAACCCACACAAGTCGACTAACACCCAGGTGAACAGGGAAAAATGCCTGGAACTAGTGCTCATATTGGTGAATTTAAAGCCAGCAAAGGTTGGTTTGAGAGATTTAAGAATCGTAGTGGCATACACAGTGTGATAAGGCCTGTTCTGGAAGAAAATGCCAAACAGGACCTACAGTACTCAGGAGGAAAAGGCACTCCCAGGACACAGTGTCTCATCAGTCATTGCTGCATCTTCAATAAAGGTAAGTGTCATTTATTCTTCATTTAGTAGACTAGTACATGCACAATATATACTGTGCATGTACTACTCTACTATTGTGCATGTATCCTTCTCTTTGTGTGTGGGAAAATGTATATTTCATGTGGTAAAATTTTTTTTTTCATACTTTTGGGTGTCTTGCACGGATTAATTTTATTTCCATTATTTCTTATGGGGAAAATTCATTCACATAACGATTATTTCGCATAACAATTACCCCTCTTGCACGGATTAAAATCGTTAACCGGGGGTCCACTGTATATTCACTCATTGTATACTACACAATAACAGCACAAACTTTGCTATCATTATATTGTTTACAAAACATGTTTACACGAACCAACAATAAAAAATGTTGCTTATTACTATTTTTCTATCATAAATATACTCATATAGAGTCACTGGACAGGTTCCTATAACCACAAGAGGTTCTGAAAGCTTGTAGTAGTGTGGGGGTGGACTTGTAAATATGCTGAGTCACCAGTGTGTCATGTGTCACAATGATGCATCATACCACCACTCACTAACCTCAGTGCCTTCCACAACACATCCCTTCCTCCCCACACACCTACCTTCCTTCATTCTCTTCCTACCTACCTTCCCTCCTCCTTCCTCTCATCTCTTTCTACCTACTTTCCCTCCTTCCTTCTCTCCTTCCTTCCTTCCCTCCTTCCTTCCTTCCCTCCTTCCTTCCCTCCCTCCTTCCTTCAAGTAACTTTTCTGGCCTGTGAGACCAATATAAGGTATATTGAATGTATATTCACTCATTGTCTGCTACACAGTAACTGCACAAACAGTTATCATATTGTTTACAAAACATGTTTACACAAACCAACAATAAAAAATGTTGTTTATTACTATTTTTCTATCACATATATACACACATAAAGTCACTGGACACTCCCCAGAAATTGCTACAGCTTCTGTAAAGCTTGTAGTTGTTGTGTGGGGGTGGACTTGTAATTATGCTGAGTCACCGGCCTAATTAGTGTCACAATGACAAATAACACCACCACTCACCACCCTCACTGCCTGTCAACACCCATCCCTTCCTCCCTACCCCACTAACCCACATGGAAATAAGTCACTGAATTTTTTGAGTTATTCTAGGTTGATGATCTCCTTCCTTCCTTCCCTTCTTCATTCCTTTCTTCCCTTCTTCATTCCTTTCTTCCTTCATTCCCTCCTTCCTTCATTCCCTCCTTCCTCTCATCTCTTCCTTTCTTCCTTCCTTCTTCTCATTTCTTTCTTCTACCTTCCTTCCTTATTTCCTCTCTTTCTTCTACCTTCCTTCCTTCTTTCTTCCTTCCTTCCTTCAAGTTGGTTTCCTCGGCATTGCTTTCGGTCACAAACTCCTCAAAACCATGAAATTCATCTTCATTGACACTTCCATCTGTGTTTGAACTGTCACTTGGGAACATAAGAGCCCCAGTTAGCCGAGGAGTGAGGAGTTTCTTACCGCTAGACATGGTGAACAAGGTATAATAAAATGGCTTTCCCACAATGCACCACTGAGTCCCCGATTTTTTTTATACCGCGCACACTGACCATGGAGACCCATTCTCTCACATCCAGGACTACCAGCCTTTTCTTGCTTGATTTGAGGACGCTAGAATTTATGTGTACTAGTATGGCACAAACCCTGGCACGCAAGTCGTACTAGTGCGGCACCAACCCTGAAAGGGTTAAGTGTAAGTTTATTGGCAGTCATCCAGGTCAATAGTCTTACAAGCTCTTCGTTAACAACAGTGTTGAGAGGGAAGATTATGGTGGGAGATGACAAAAGTTGCTGTCTGTCACGTACTAGTACATCACAGTGACCAGCATCCATGATGTACTAGTATACATTCTCGTAGCACCCTCAAATTTGCTGCAAGTGGCAAATTTTGGTCTAGACATGAGAGAATGGGTTTGTGCGGTGAGTGTGCACAGTATAAAAAAAATCCTGCCTCCATGCAGTGAATGATGAGAACAGCTAACCTTTGACCCTGTGTTGAGGATACATTTAAGGGTGGTTTTCTTGGCTGTTTGTTGCTACCAGAAGACATACTAGTGAAGTTAAAAAGATTTTAGAACCAGAAGTACAAACAGTCGAATTTTGGCAATTTCCTGGGAAAGGGTAGGGGCTCTTTCCAAACCTCCCTGGTCAGTTTTATGAGTTTTTATTAGGTCTTTAGGACAGCCTAAACTATGTCCAAGAATTTTGGTTATAATTTATTAGTCAGGAAATACAGAAAAGTGTTGTTTTATGTGATGATAGATTGAAAATGGAGTGCAGATACTACACAGGAGGGTTCTAGGTTCTTAGCCCTTTCAGGGTCAGACCCCCTGAACTAAGACTTACTCTCAGAGTCGAAGAACTTAAAAAAAAAAAAATATGAAATGATAGAGAATCTTTTTCCTAAGGTAATGAAACCAAAAGTACAAAATTTGATGGAAAACATACAGAATTAGAGGAGCTTGTGACGACGTTTTGGTCAGACTTAGACCATTTGTGTATCGTTCCAGTCACGGTATTGTGACTTTTTTTGTTTTTTGCAGAATTACCCTCTCGCAAAGTTAGAAATCTTGGCGATATTTATGCATTGGTGTGATTTCACCCACTTTAAGCCCTTTTTTTGGCCAATTCCATTCCAAACTCATAGTTATTTTGCTAGAATTCACTCTATTCTAATCATTGGCTACAAGAAATTGTCTGTATATCTGTTTCAACTACCTAATAAAGTGATCAGAATTTGGTAATTTGGCTAATTTCACACAAAATTTAAAAATTGCCAATTTGAAAATTGGGTCCAGAATAAACAATGTAGACATTCCTAGCATCGAAAAAACTATTTTCTCTCTTCATCAGTTATGTCAACAGGTCTCTCCTGTATTATTTATTTAGAAATTTTAGCATACAAACAGAGGTACAAAAAATACAGGTAAGAGCAGCATGCCAAAGCCACTTATATGCATAGCATTACGGGCTGGCTTAAAATTAACTTTAGATTAACTAAGCAATGATGAAATCAGTGATAAAACATTATTGTAAACAGATAACTATAAAATACAAAAAGAGTATTACAAAGACAGGTCCTATGGTTGCATGCATTGCTGTTCATTCAGTAGAATGGAGTATTCTGTTAGGTAGTGTATTTAAAAAAATAACAAAGTTAGGTTTAACATTTGTGTGATATAATTGTGAATAACATTTAGGATATACAATTTATATGGTTCAGTTATTCAGTATTTATTTGGTTTTGAGTGAGTAAGTGAACTTTGAGAAGAGACTTGAATTTATAAACAGGTAGTGTTTCTTTTATATTTACAGGTAATGAATTCCAGATTTTAGGGCCTTTTATGTGCATTGAGTTTTTGCATAGCGTGAGATGGACACGAGGAACATCAAAGAGTGATCTGTGCCTTGTATTATGGTCATGTGTTCTGTTGAGGTTGGCAAGGAGATGTTTGAGGGGAGGGTTAATATCAGAGTTAAGTGTTCTATGTATGTAATAAGTGCAATAATAAGTATGGATGTTTTGTATGTTGAGTAGGTTGAGTGTTTTGAATATTGGTGGAGTGTGCTGCCTGTAGTGAGAACTTGTTATCATTCTAACTGCAGCCTTTTGTTGGGTAATTAATGGTCTGAGATGGTTTATTGTTGTTGAGCCCCATGCACAAATTCCATAGGTGAGATAGGGGTAAATAAGAGAGTGATAAAGGGCCAGGAGGGCTGACTGTGGAACATAGTACCGTATCTTCGATAGTATGCCTACAGTCTTGGAAATTTTCTTAGAAATTTGTTGTATATGTGTATGAAATTTGAGTCTATTATCGAGGTGGATTCCTAAGAATTTTCCCTCTGTTAGCTTTGTGATAGGTGATCCGTTTATCGTTATGTTAAGAGGTACATCTGTAGCTCTGCTACCAAACTGAATGAAGTAGGTTTTGTCAATGTTTAGTGTAAGTTTGTTAGTCCTCATCCAGGTAGATATTTTCTGTAATTCGGTGTTTACAGTATTGGCTAGCGTGACTGGGCTCGGGTGAGAGAAGACGTATGTGGTGTCATCTGCAAAAAGTGTGGGTTTGAGTAATTGCGAAGCATTTGGTAGGTCATTTATGTATAGGAGAAAGAGAAGAGGGCCAAGGACACTTCCCTGTGGGACACCAACTGTAATTGGTTGTGCGGAAGAGCTTGCCCCATTTGCGTACAAATATTGGCTTCTGTTGCTGAGGTAAGACTTGAGGTAGTTGAGGGAGTGCCCTCTAATACCATAGTGTGACAATTTTACGTGGAACAAGTCATGGTCAACTGTATCAAAAGCTTTACGTAAGTCAATGAAGATCCCCAGTGGGACTTCTTTTTTCTCTATTGCAGTGTATATATGTTCTAGCATGTGTATAATAGCATCATTAGTATTTTTATTAGGCCTGAATCCAAATTGGCAGGAGTTCAGAATGTTATGGGAGATGAGGTAGGAGTGGATTCGTTTATGAATTAATTTTTCGAAGATTTTTGAGAGAGGGTGTAAATTGGATATTGGCCTATAGTTATTCAACTCTGTTTGGTCTCCTCCTTTATGGATCGGGGTGACCCTTGCTATTTTGAGAACTGTAGGGAAGGTGGAGGATTCAATGGATTTGTTGAAGAGTGTTGCAATGATTGGTGATAGTACTTGTGACGCTTTTTTGTATATAAAGGGTGGTAAGGTATTTAAATCTCCTGCCTTGTTTTTCAGTGCGTTGATAATAAGGGAGACTTCGTATGGGTTAGTCAGAGCTAGGAACAGTGTGTTCGGGTAGTTGCCAGTGAGGTAGTCATTTGGTGGGGTATCTGAGCTTGGGATATTATTGGCAAGGTTTTGACCTATAGTGGAGAAGAAATCATTGAGTCTGTTTGCTGTTTCTGTTGGTGGGAGTTGGAGTTCATCTGATTTTGCTAATTTTATTTCGCTATGTCGTGATATCTTTTTTGTTCCCAGAATTTCTGATAGGGTCTTCCAGGTTTTTTTTATATCACCTCGTAAGTTGGATAATCTGTTCTCATAATACAATTTTTTTGCCCTTCTTATCAGGCTGGTTAGGATTGACGAGTAACGTTTTGTTTGGTCTCTGGTTATGTGACCCATTCTGTACTGTTTTTCATATCGGTGTTTTGTATTTATGGATTTGAGAATGCTGGGTGTTAGTCAGGGACTGTTCAGTCTCTTAGCTGTCATCTGTTTAGTTTTTTTAGGGCAGTGCTTGTTATAAAGGTATTGGGTCTTTTTTAGAAAATTATTAAAACATTCGTCAATATCTGTATAGATTTCTAGCTCAGTGTGCCAGTCAATGTTTGTTACTGCTGTTGTTAAGTTATTAATGGCTGCCTCATTGTGAAGTCTGAAGGTGACTTTAGTAGTGTCTTGGGGTATTTTACCAAGAGTTGTTATGAGGAAAGTAGGGTAGTGGTCTGTGGTATTATCTGTAATTATGCCTGATTTTAAAGGGGATATGGTGTTGGTCCAGATGTGGTCAAGTAGGGAAACACTAGTCTCTGTAACTCTTGTAGGTTTTGTTACTGTTGGTAGCAACATGCAGTTACTCATTGTGTTTGTGATTTCAGTAACGTGTGGGTCCTGGTCTTGCAGGAGATTTATATTGAAGTCACCTGAGAGTAGTAAGTGATCTTTGTTCCTGCGTGCATCAGTTATCATACTTCCTAGGTTTTCACTAAATTGGCTAATGTTTGATTGTGGAATTCTGTAGATGTTTATCACTGTGAGAGGTTTTTGTAGATATTTGGATTTGAATTTAGCTATTATATATTCCCCATGTTCATCCCTTGTGCAAGTATTAGTGATACATTCTAGTTGGTCTGAGTAGTATATAGCTGTGCCACCCCCTTGTTGGTCTGGCCTACAGTTGTGTGTGGCTGTGTAACCAGGAATGGCATAGACATCTGTAGTATCAGGCTTTAGCCAGGTTTCAGTTAGTGTAATAATGGACATATTGGCATGCAAGGAATTTAGTAATGCTAGGAGGTCATCATAATGCTTGCTTAAAGATCTGATATTGTAGTTAAAGATAGTTATGTTGTTGTTGGCTCTGAGAAGTGCCTTTGATTGTTCTGCTGTGTAGTAATTACAGTAACTGTTTGAATCATTTAAGTCATTAAATAAGAGGTTGGTATCAGGATCAATGCTTGTAATCATAAGATTTGTAGTGGATCTATAGTTAGAATTAAGTAAAAAATAAAGTAAATATTCTAAAGCTAAAAATAATAGCACCTGAATTATTTAACAAATGTAAAAAATAATGAGCTAAGGTAGTTTTTAAAGCTAAAATAAAGGAGACAATATAAAAGGGACTAAAATAATTTGTGGTGATCAAATAAAGTGATGATCAAATAATGGAGCTTGGGAATATGATAGTAGTTAGTACTTTAAAGGTAATTCTTTAAAGTTAGAATTTTTTTTTTTTTTCAACAAGTCGGTCATCTCCCACTGAGGCAGGGTGACCCCCAAAAAAAAAGAAAGAAAATCCCCAAAAAGAAAATACTTTCATCATCATTCAACACTTTCACCACACTCACACATTATCACTGCTTTTGCAGAGGTGCCCAGAATACAACAGTTTAGAAGCATATACGTATAAAGATACACAACATATCCCTCCAAACTGCCAATATCCCAAACCACTCCTTTAAAGTGCAGGCATTGTACTTCCCATTTCCAGGACTCAAGTCCGACTATATGAAAATAACCGGTTTCCCTGAATCCCTTCACTAAATATTACCCTGCTCACACTCCAACAGATTGTCAGGTCCCAAGTATCATTCGTCTCCATTCACTTCTATCTAACACGCTCATGCACGCTTGCTGGAAGTCCAAGCCCTTCGCCCACAAAACCTCGTTTACCCCCTCTTTTCAACCCTTTTGAGGACGACCCCTACCCCTCTTTCCTTCCCCTATAGATTTATATGCTTTCCATGTCATTCTACTTTGATCCATTCTCTCTAAATGACCAAACCACCTCAACAACCCCTCTTCTGCCCTCTGACTAATGCTTTTATTAACTCCACACCTTCTCCTAATTTCCACACTCCGAATTTTCTGCATAATATTTACACCACACATTGCCCTTAGACAGGACATCTCCACTGCCTCCAACCGTCTCCTCGCTGCTGCATTTACCACCCAAGCTTCACATCCATATAAGAGTGTTGGTACTACTATACTTTCATACATTCCCTTCTTTGCCTCCATAGATAACGTTTTTTGACTCCACATATACCTCAACGCACCACTCACCTTTTTTCCCTCATCAATTCTATGATTAACCTCATCCTTCATAAATCCATCCGCCGACACGTCAACTCCCAAGTATCTGAAAACATTCACTTCTTCCATACTCCTCCTCCCCAATTTGATATCCAATTTTTCTTTATTTAAATCATTTGATACCCTCATCACCTTACTCTTTTCTATGTTCACTTTCAACTTTCTACCTTTACACACATTCTCAAACTTATCCACTAACCTTTGCAATTTTTCTTTAGAATCTCCCATAAGCACAGTATCATCAGCAAAACGTAACTGTGTCAATTCCCATTTTGAATTTGATTCCCCATAATTTAATCCTACCCCTCTCCTGAACACCCTAGCATTTACTTCTTTTACAACCCCATCTATAAATATATTAAACAACCATGGTGACATTACACATCCCTGTCTAAGACCTACTTTTACCGGGAAGTATTCTCCCTCTCTTCTACACACCCTAACCTGAGCCTCACTATCCTCATAAAAGCTCTTTACAGCATTTAGTAACTTACCACCTATTCCATAAACCTGCAACATCTGCCACATTGCTTCCCTATCCACTCTATCATATGCCTTTTCTAAATCCATAAATGCAATAAAAACTTCCCTACCTTTATCTAAATACTGTTCACATATATGCTTCAATGTAAACACTTGATCTACACATCCCCTACCCACTCTGAAGCCTCCTTGCTCATCCGCAATTCTACATTCTGTCTTACCTCTAATTCTTTCAATTATAACCCTACCGTATACTTTTCCTGGTACACTCAGTAAACTTATTCCTCTGTAATTTTTACAATCTCTTTTGTCCCCTTTCCCTTTATATAAAGGGACTATACATGCTCTCCACCAATCCCTAGGTACCTTCCCCTCTTTCATACATTTATTAAACAAAAGTACCAACCACTCCAACACTATATCCCCCCCTGCTTTTAACATTTCTGTCATGATCCCATCAGTTCCAGCTGCTTTACCCCCTTTCATTCTACGTAATGCCTCACGTACCTCCACCACACTTACATTCTGCTCTTCTTCACTCCTAAAAGATGGTATACCTCCCTGGCCAGTGCATGAAATTACCGCCTCCCTTTCTTCCTCAACATTTAAAAGTTCCTCAAAATATTCTCGCCATCTACCTAATACCTCCCTCTCCCCATCTACTAACTCCCCTACTTTGTTTGTAACGGACAAATCCATACTTTCCCTAGGCTTTCTTAACTTGTTTAACTCACTCCAAAATTTTTTCTTATTTTCATTAAAATTTCTTGACAGTGCCTCTCCCACTCTTTCATCTGCTCTCCTTTTGCACTCTCTCACCACTCTCTTCACCTTTCTTTTACTCTCCATATACTCTGCTCTTCTTATAACACTTCTGCTTTGTAAAAACCTCTCGTAAGCTACCTTTTTCTCTTTTATCACACCCTTTACTTCATCATTCCACCAATCACTCCTCTTTCCTCCTGTCCCCACCCTCCTATAACCACAAACTTCTGCCCCACATTCTAATACTGCATTTTTAAAACTATTCCAACCCTCTTCAACCCCCCCACTACTCATCTTTGCACTAGCCCACCTTTCTGCCAATAGTCGCTTATATCTCGCCCGAACTTCCTCCTCCCTTAGTTTATACACTTTCACCTCCCTCTTACTTGTTGTTGCCACCTTCCTCTTTTCCCATCTACCTCTTACTCTAACTGTAGCTACAACTAAATAATGATCTGATATATCAGTTGCCCCTCTATAAACATGTACATCCTGGAGCCTACCCATCAACCTTTTATCCACCAATACATAATCTAACAACCTACTTTCATTACGTGCTACATCATACCTTGTATATTTATTTATCCTCTTTTTCATAAAATATGTATTACTTATTACCAAATTTCTTTCTACACATAGCTCAATTAAAGGCTCCCCATTTACATTTACCCCTGCCACCCCAAATTTACCTACTACTCCCTCCATAACATTTTTACCCACTTTAGCATTGAAATCCCCAACCACCATTACTCTCACACTTGATTCAAAACTCCCCACGCATTCACTCAACATTTCCCAGAATCTCTCTCTCTCCTCTACACTTCTCTCTTCACCAGGTGCATACACGCTTACTATAACCCACTTTTCACATCCAATCTTTATTTTACTCCACATAATTATAATAATAATTATAATAATTATAATATAAAATTATAATATAAAAGGGACTAATATAAGTTGTGGTGAACAATAAAGTGGTAATCAAATAAATGAGCTTTGGAGTATAATGGCAAAATAGTGAACTTATTAACTTTAGCACCTGAGAATAGCACCTTGATTAGTTTAACAATTGCGAATATATGATCTAAAGTATTTATTTTATTTATTATTATCACACTGGCCGATTCCCACCAAGGCAGGGTGGCCCGAAAAAGAAAAACTTTCACCATCATTCACTCCATCACTGTCTTGCCAGAAGGGTGCTTTACACTACAGTTTTTAAACTGCAACATTAACACCCCTCCTTCAGAGTGCAGGCACTGTACTTCCCATCTCCAGGACTCAAGTCCGGCCTGCCGGTTTCCCTGAATCCCTTCATAAATGTTACTTTGCTCACACTCCAACAGCACGTCAAGTATTAAAAACCATTTGTCTCCATTCACTCCTATCAAACACGCTCACGCATGCCTGCTGGAAGTCCAAGCCCCTCGCACACAAAACCTCCTTTACCCCCTCCCTCCAACCCTTCCTAGGCCGACCCCTACCCCGCCTTCCTTCCACTACAGACTGATACACTCTTGAAGTCATTCTGTTTCGCTCCATTCTCTCTACATGTCCGAACCACCTCAACAACCCTTCCTCAGCCCTCTGGACAACAGTTTTGGTAATCCCGCACCTCCTCCTAACTTCCAAACTACGAATTCTCTGCATTATATTCACACCACACATTGCCCTCAGACATGACATCTCCACTGCCTCCAGCCTTCTCCTCGCTGCAACATTCATCACCCACGCTTCACACCCATATAAGAGCGTTGGTAAAACTATACTCTCATACATTCCCCTCTTTGCCTCCAAGGACAAAGTTCTTTGTCTCCACAGACTCCTAAGTGCACCACTCACTCTTTTTCCCTCATCAATTCTATGATTCACCTCATCTTTCATAGACCCATCCGCTGACACGTCCACTCCCAAATATCTGAATACGTTCACCTCCTCCATACTCTCTCCCTCCAATCTGATATTCAATCTTTCATCACCTAATCTTTTTGTTATCCTCATAACCTTACTCTTTCCTGTATTCACCTTTAATTTTCTTCTTTTGCACACCTTACCAAATTCATCCACCAATCTCTGCAGCTTCTCTTCAGAATCTCCCAAAAGCACAGTGTCATCAGCAAAGAGCAGCTGTGACAACTCCCACTTTGTGTGTGATTCTTTATCTTTTAACTCCACGCCTCTTGCCAAGACCCTCGCATTTACTTCTCTTACAACCCCATCTATAAATATATTAAACAACCACGGTGACATCACACATCCTTGTCTAAGGCCTACTTTTACTGGGAAAAAATTTCCCTCTTTCCTACATACTCTAACTTGAGCCTCACTATCCTCGTAAAAACTCTTCACTGCTTTCAGTAACCTACCTCCTACACCATACACTTGCAACATCTGCCACATTGCCCCCCTATCCACCCTGTCATACGCCTTTTCCAAATCCATAAATGCCACAAAGACCTCTTTAGCCTTATCTAAATACTGTTCACTTATATGTTTCACTGTAAACACCTGGTCCACACACCTCCTACCTTTCCTAAAGCCTCCTTGTTCATCTGCTATCCTATTCTCCGTCTTACTCTTAATTCTTTCAATTACAACTCTACCATACACTTTACCAGGTACACTCAACAGACTTATCCCCCTATAATTTTTGCACTCTCTTTTATCCCCTATGCTTTATACAAAGGAACTATGCATGCTCTCTGCCAATCACTAGGTACCTTACCCTCTTCCATACATTTATTAAATAATTTCACCAACCACTCCAAAACTATATCCCCACCTGCTTTTAACATTTCTATCTTTATCCCATCAATCCCAGCTGCCTTACCCCCTTTCATTTTACCTACTGCCTCACGAACTTCCCCCACACTCACAACTGGCTCTTCCTCACTCCTACAAGATGTTATTCCTCCTTGCCCTATACACGAAATCACAGCTTCCCTATCTTCAACATTTAACAATTCCTCAAAATATTCCCTCCATCTTCCCAATACCTCTAACTCTCCATTTAATAACTCTCCTCTCCTATTTTTAACTGACAAATCCATTTGTTCTCTAGGCTTTCTTTACTTGTTAATCTCACTCCAAAACTTTTTCTTATTTTCAACAAAATTTGTTGATAACATCTCACCCACTCTCTCATTTGCTCTCTTTTTACATTGCTTCACCACTCTCTTAACCTCTCTCTTTTTCTCCATATACTCTTCCCTCCTTGCATCACTTCTACTTTGTAAAAACTTCTCATATGCTAACTTTTTCTCCCTTACTACTCTCTTTACATCATCATTCCACCAATCGCTCCTCTTCCCTCCTGCACCCACTTTCCTGTAACCACAAACTTCTGCTGAACACTCTAACACTACATAGGTATTTATATTTATATAGAGCTAAAATAAAGGACAAAAAATATATAAGGGACTACAATTGAGTAATGGTAAACAAGTTAAATGGACAGATAGTCACTATGAAATAATATTGGTTTAGGAGTAAGATCTGATTTGTAATATTAAATAAGTTGAGCAGTTTATTGCACAATAAAAAGTAAAAAAAAAAAAAAAAAAAAAAAAAAAAAAGAGGTAGTTGGTACTAGCTAGCAAAAGATAGTACAGTGGACCCCCGCATACCGATTTTAATCCGCGCAAGAGGGGTCATTGGTATGCGAAATAATCGGTATGCGAATGAATTTTCCCCATAAGAAATAATGGAAATCAAATTAATCCGTGCAAGACACCCAAAAGTATGAAAAAAAAATTTTTTTACCACATGAAATGTTAATTTTAATACACACAAACTGAAAAAGGCATGCACACTTACATGACACTTACTTTTATTGAAGATCTGGTGATGATTGATGGGATGGGAGGAGGGGAGAGAGAGTGTTAGTGTTTAGAAGGGGAATCCCCTTCCATTAAGACTTGAGATGTCAAGTCCTTTTCTGGGTATAAACAACAAAAAGGCACAATACCGTGACTGGAACGATACACAAATAACCCGCACATAAAAGACAGAAGCTTACGACGACGTTTCGGTCCGACTTGGACCATTGACAAAGTCACACTGTGACTTTGTCAATGGTCCAAGTCGGACCGAAACGTCGTCGTAAGCTTCTGTCTTTTATGTGCGGATTATTTGTGTATCCTTTTCTGGGGTTACTTCCCTTCTTCTTTTAATGCCACTAGGACCAGCTTCAGAGTCACTGGACTTCTTTCGCACAACATATCTGTCCATAGTGGCCTGTACCTCTCGTTCCTTTATGACTTCCCTAAAGTGTTTCACAACATTGTCAGTGTACAGGTTGCCAACACGGCTTGCAATAGCTGTGTGAGGGTGATTTTCATCAAAAAAGGTTTGCACTTCAAGCCACTTTGCTCACATTTCCTTAATCTTTGTAGTAGGCAACTTCTTCAATTTCTCTCTCCCCTCCTCTGAACCAGTTTCCTCAGGTCTGGCCTCTTGCTGTTGAAGTTGATCTATCAGCTCATCAGTGGTTAGTTCTTCATTGTCCTCCTCCACCAACTCTTCCACATCCTCCCCACTAACCTCCAACCCCAAGGACTTTCCCAATGCCACAATGGATTCCTCAACTGGCCTAATCCTCTCAGGGTTAGCCTTAAACCCTTCAAAATCCCTTTTGTCTACACATTCTGGCCACAGTTTCTTCCAAGCAGAGTTCAAGGTCTTCTTAGTCACTCCCTCCCAAGCCTTACCTATAAGGTTTATACAATTGAGGATATTAAAGTGCTCTCTCCAAAACTCTCTTAGAGTCAGTTGAGTTTCTGAGGTCACTACAAAGCACCTTTCAAACAGAGCTTTTGTGTACAGTTTTTTGAAGTTTGCAATAACCTGCTGGTCCATGGGCTGCAGGAGAGGAGTGGATTAGGAGGCAAAAACTTGATGTTAATGAATTTCATGTCCCCATAAAGTCGCTCTGCCACGTCTGTAGGATGACCAGGGGCATTGTCTAACACCAGGAGGCACTTAAGTTCTAATTTCTTTTCAGTTAGGTAATCTTTCACATTGGGGGCAAATGCATGGTGTAACCAGTCATAGAAAAAGTCCCTACTGACCCATGCCTTACTGTTTGCCCTCCACAGCACACACAAATTCTCCTTGAGGACATTCTTTTGCCTGAACAGTCTGGGAGTTTCAGAGTGATACACTAATAAAGGCTTAACTTTGCAATCACCAGTAGCATTGGAACACATCAACAAAGTAAGCCTGTCTTTCATAGGCTTATGTCCTGGGAGTGCCTTTTCCTCCTGAGTAATGTAGGTCCTGCTTGGCATTTTCTTCCAAAACAGGCCTGTTTCATCACAATTAAACACTTGTTCAGGTTTCAGTCCTTCAGTCTCTATGTACTCCTTGAATTCATGCACATATTTTTCAGCCGCTTTGTGGTCCGAACTGGCAGCCTCACCATGCCTTATCACACTATGTATGCCACTATGCTTCTTAAATCTCTCAAACCAACCTTTGCTGGCCTTAAATTCACTCACATCAGCACTAGTTGCAGGCATTTTTTTAATTAAATCCTCATGCAACTTCCTAGCCTTTTCGCTTATGATCGCTTGAGAGACGCTATCTCCTGCTAGCTGTTTTTCATTTATCCACACCAATAAGAGTCTCTCAACATCTTCCATCACTTGCGATCTTTGTTTCGAAAACACAGTTAAACCTTTGGCAAGAACAGCTTCCTTGATTGCCTTTCTGGTGCCCACAATAGTAGCGATGGTTGATTGGGGTTTTGTGTACAACCTGACCAGGTCGGCGATACGCACTCCACTTTCATACTTATCAATGATCTCTTTCTTCATCTCTATTGGAATTCTCACCCTTATTGCTGTAGGGTTGGCACTAGAAGCTTTCTTGGGGCCCATGGTCACTTATTTTCCAGAAAAAGCACCGAAAACACTGTAATAATACGAAATATTCCGATTGTATGCTTGGATGTTACCGCGGAGGGTGGCTGGTAAACAATGCCACTGGCGGCACATGTGAGGCTGGCTGAGGGCGCACATTGGACGCATCTCGGACGAAAATCGGTGAGCGGGTTTTTAAGCGGTATGCGAGGCAAAATTTTTGCGATTAAAGCAAGCGGTATGCGGATTAATCCTTATGTGATGCCAACGGTATGCGGGGGTCCACTGTATTGGTACTTGCAAAAAAGTAATTGGAATATACACTAATTGCACACACAATAAAAAGTGACTAAAAAAACAAGTACAGTGGACCCCCGCATAGCGACCTTAGTCCGTGCAAGAGGGCTGGTTGTTATGCGAAATGTTCGGTATGCGAATGAATTTTCCCCATAAGAAATAATGGAAATCAAATTAATCCGTGCAAGACACCCAAAAGTATGAAAAAAAAAAATTTACCACATGAAATATACATTTTCCTACACACAAAGAGAAGGATACATGCACAATAGTAGAGTAGTACATGCACAATATATATTGTGCATGTACTACTCTACTAAATGAAGAATAAATGACACTTACCTTTATTGAAGATGCAGCAATGACTGATGAGACAGTGTGTCCTGGGAGTGCCTTTTCCTCCTGAGTACTGTAGGTCCTGTTTGGTATTTTCTTCCAGAACAGGCCTTATCACACTGTGTATGCCACTACGATTCTTAAATCTCTCAAACCAACCTTTGCTGGCTTTAAATTCACCAATATGAGCACTAGTTCCAGGCATTTTCCCTGTTCACCTGGGTGTTAGTCGACTGGTGTGGGTTGCATCCTGGGAGACAAGATTAAGGACCCCAATGGAAATAAGTTAGACAGTCTTCGATGACACTGACTTTTTTGGGTTATCCTGGGTTGCAAATCCTCTGGGGTTAATTGTTTCTTGGTATTCTCAATAAGCCACACCAACAACGGTGGTACAGCAGCAGCTGACGGTGGTACAGCAGCAACAGACGATGCTACAGCAGCAACAGACGATGCTGCAGCAGCAACTGACGATGTTACAGCAGCAGCAGACGATGCTACAGCAGCAACTGACGATGTTACAGCAGCAACAGACGATGCTACAGCAGCAACAGACGATGCTACAGCAGCAACAGACGATGCTACAGCAGCAGCAGACGATGCTACAGCAGCAACTGACGATGTTACAGCAGCAGCAGACGATGCTACAGCAGCAGCAGCAGCAGACGATGCTACAGCAGCAGCAGCAGCTGACGGTGGTACAGCAGCAACAGACGATGCTACAGCAGCAACAGACGATGCTACAGCAGCAGCAGACGATGCTACAGCAGCAGCAGACGATGCTACAGCAGCAGCAGACGATGCTACAGCAGCAGCAGACGATGCTACAGCAGCAGCAGACGGTACTACAGCAGCAGCAGCAGCTGACGGTGGTACAGCAGCAGCAGCTGACAGTGCAGCAGCAGCTGACAGTGCAGCAGCAGCTGACAGTGCAGCAGCAGCTGACGGTGGTACAGCAGCAGCTGTACCACCAATAGTAGCGATGGTTGATTGGGGTTTATTATACAACCTGGCCAGCTCGGAGACACGCACTCCACTTTTATACTTATCAATGATCTTTTTCTTCATCTCCATAGTAATTCTCACCCTTATTGCTGTAGGGTTGGCACTAGAAGCTTTCTTGGGGCCCATGGTCACTTATTTTCCAGAAAAAATCACCAAAAACACTGTAATAATACGAAATGTTCCGATTGTATGCTTTGATGTTACCGCGGAGGCTGGCTGGTAAACAATGCCACCGGCGGAACATGTGAGCATGGCTCAGGCCGCACATTGGACGCGTCTCGGACGAAGGGCGGTGAGCGGGTTTTTGGGCGGTATGCGAGGCAAAATTTTTGCGATCAAAGCGTCCGGTATGCGGATTGTACGGTATGCGATGCGTCCGGTATGCGGGGGTCCACTGTAGTGGTAAACAAAATTAAATGGACAGGTAAGAACAATGAATAATGGTAATGTCTTGGTTATAATATGATAGTAAGATGGTAGACAGGTACAAAGGATAATATAAAGGTTGGAGTTGAATATGCAAACTTGAAAATTTGGCAACAAAATGTTATGGGAAGTATAAAATAATGTTTAATGTACAAAAGTAAAATTGACTGGTAGTAAAAATGGTGTTTAATAAAATTTTAGTAAGTAATAATGATTACAAAAAAAGTGAAAAAGTAATGTTTATTTCATTCAATATTGCACTGGTAGTTATACTAGAGGTTATATGGCAGTACAAGGTAATTAAGAGTACTCTAAGATAGTAAATGTGGTATAAAACAGGTAAAGGTAATTAGACAAGTAATGGTTATTAAATGTCAAAAATGTTAAGAGTAAATTGAAATTATAGTAAAAATGATAATTATTAATTTAAGTAGGTAATATCAATTGATAGTATTTAAAAAAAAATATGAGGTAGTAATATTTACACTTACTTTCCATTTTAAATTTTTATTCACACAAAAAATATAAGATTTACTCTTATGCAGAATACTGCATTATTGTAATAATTGTATAAATAATGTCAGTGCATTTATGAACATGTATTAGACCAACCAGTTGGACACATATTGGATGAGTGACAGTTTGTGTACTCTGGAATATTGGCAAAAATTGAACATTTCTGCTACTTTGAGCTCAACTTCAATCTACTTTCATTCTTGAAACCAATCAAAATAATCTCTGTTTCTGTAATATATTTTCCATTCTATCAAATGAGACCAAGAAACCGAGAATACAACAATAAAAATCTTATGAAAATACACTATAAAGCTGCTATTTTAAACCAAAAACACATTAGCAGTTATATTTTTCTAATGCACTGCATGCTGCAGTATTTTTTATATGGTGGTCACTTACTGCATAGACCCATTCTCTTGTATCTAGGCCCAAATTTACAACTCTCAGCTTATCTGAGAGAGCTGAGCTCATCACATAGAACAATGGGACCTACCCAGGCTTCAAAGCTGTAGAACAATGGGATCCACCCCGAATCAGCAGTCTTGCATTCACTGAATAGCATGGAAGGCGTAGTAGTGAAATAGTCAGGAATTGGGTCGGTTTGAGTACAAGAATAGGTTAAAAATAGGCCTAAAAGTGCACAAAATCACTGTTGTGCAAGGTGCTCTCTGGTTGACATTTTTGAACTTGCAATAATGCCAAAGTAGCATATCAGATTTGGAGTTTTTTTGTTATTACCTTTAGAAAAACATTCTCTACCATTTTAGAAGATAAAATAATTTTTTTTTCAAACTAGTGGACACAAGGGGTTTTCAGTTTGAGGGGTGTAGAAAATTTAATTAAATTTTAATAATCATTGTAGCCCTAACCATCTGTCCAAAAAGATATAGACATCATGATCCAGAGACACCTGCACCTCACCACTACAAGTGCCTACATCAAACATAGGCATACATTTACGATTTCCATGCACCGTACCACACGTCTGTCATGTTCACATACAGGAAATCACTAAGTAAGGGGCTTGTGTACCAGTTGTAAGTACTATATGATGTATGCCCCTTACCAAGATATGGTTTAATCATTGTTCTCACCATACACCAAACAGCAATATTTTTTTCTTTGTTGTAAGCTAGTAAAGCCCTAATAGTCACAAGCATTTCATACTTGTCTTTATTCTATAGCAACATCTTCATTCAGCGCATAAATTGCAGGCACTGTACTTCCCCAAATTCTCATTTTGTTGCACTTTGATTTTCCAGTTACATTTTATTAATTCTTATACTTTTTCAGGGTAAAGTAATACTGTTCTTTTTCTACTTAATATTGTAAGTACCTTATATCAGTATTAATACTCACATTTTTGGCATTTTTTAGATTCCATTGCCAGAGTGTGGTCATTCATTGTTTGATGTGTGGCATTATGTGGGAGGTTCCTCACATCCATCTTGGCACCAGGTGTTACTGTCATCCGCTGTTTACCGCTGGTGGCATCTTCTCACTCACCCTGCACAGCTGATTCATTATTTTACACCTCCTTTCAGAGGTTTGTATGTTCATAAATTATGTACTTTTGAGATTTCTATTAGTGTACTAAAGAATGTAGTGTTAGCAATTTTGTTACATGTAAATAGTACAGATAGCCTACAATTATCACCAAAATTTGACTTATTGCTTTCTTTTCAGACTTGAATACAGAAGACCCCCGGTTTTTGTAATTAATCTATTCCAGAAGGTTGGCCTAAATCCGAAATAGCCAAAAACCAAAGTGATATTTCCCATAAGAAATAATGTAAATCCAATTAATCTGTTTCAGACACCCAAAAATATTAACAAAAAATATATTTTATAGATAGTAACTAGTTTTACATACAGAAAACAATGAGAAATAAATATAAATGACTAATTTTAATGATAAATGAATGTTACATACCTTTATTCAAGACTCTTGTTGGTGAGTAGTATTTATTTGTAGTCCCAGAGGGGCTACATCCCAGCCTATACCTACCGACTACATACACTGCGACCTACAGCCATATTATTACCATCAACAAACCATGTTCACTGAGTTTAATTATTTCTAACAACTACCTTTAGATGCCATCTTAAACAAAGGGAGAAGTAATGAGTAATTCATATTGACAATTGTAAACAAAAGCCTTATGTACTATTAAGGGTAGTTACTGGCCAACTCAGATTCGTACACATTTTCTCTGAAGCTGAACCAGAGAAAATGTAATGTTTATCCTCCACTGACCCCTTGATAGCAAATAAACATTGCATGTTTATATGCTATGTAACGTGTTTCTTATAGTATAATTTTGAAGGAAATATTGTAGATGGATTAATGAAAATGTCTATATTAACCTAAAAAAGACATTTAATGTGCACAAGAGTGATTATTATTACGTACTATTAGTATTACTATGGCGTTAAGACTAGAAGGTCACTCTTAGTGAACGAGTAACAAAGGCATGTTTATATGACATGTAACGTGTTTCTTACATAATTTTGAAGAAAATATCATAGATGGATTAATGAAAATGTCTATATTAACATAAAAATAAGACATTTAATGTGCCCAAGAGTGAGCCACGAACGTATGAGCAGTCCAGGTGGACGCATCTAGTACCGTCGATTTCCAAGCCAGTGTATGAAACCTGGGGGAAAATTTCACCGAAAAAAAGTGCTCGAAGTCCAAATTGTACAATTTCCACACCGGCCGAAAACCGGGGGTCCACTGTAATTTATATTGGGTGCTTTTCTGAAAATATTACTTGGCTTATGAAGCATGAAAAGTACTATATCATTGTTCAAATTTATTATGGCATAACTTTCAGCCCCACTTGTTCCAAATTACAGCTCAAGGTGCCATCATTGGAAACACACACTTTTTAAGCTTGGATGGTCGAATCTTCAGCCTGTCATCCTCTTGTGCCCACGTCTTGATTACTGATGCTCGGGATGGCCTCTTTACTCTCATATCTAACTGGAATCACACACTTAGAGGGAGAGATTACCTCTTGGTCCTGGGAAATGTAACCTTGAAACTAGCCCCAGATTTACAGGTAACCAGTTATATGTTTTTAGGCAGTCAATATTATCCATTTTTCTCTACAGTAAAGCAAGACAATTTACATTGTTATGTTTACATTATGTTATGTTCTAACAAGTTTCGCTTGTTAGAACTTTAATAGTGATTGGGTGCTAGAGAATAATATTCATAAACAGTTTTCAGTAATGAGGAGCTTTACTTTTTGTTATGCATCTCAAGTGAATATTTATTGCATGTTTTTTAACCTGTAAACGGTCCAAACATATATATACGTTCTTACCGCTAGTGCCCCAAACATGCATTAACGTTTTATTTTTCCTTCCTCCAAATTTGGCACGATTGGCCTGAGATGCCTGGTCAGCATAGAATGTGTCTTAATACTTGGTGTGCACTGTATTAAAAAAATCTGGGACCACTTAGTACCTTGTGGAAGCACCAGTTAAATTGAGTGCCAGCTAGAGAAAACAGTGATGCAAACACCAAGGATTCACTGATGTCATGTCATATTAACACTCCCCTTTTAAGAAGAAAGTGATGTTGACCCCAAGTTTAGTGGCTTTGAGGTGGATGTGGCCACAAGTGGTCAAGGAAATATCAAAACCTCGATAATAACCCATGTGCAACACCCTTACAGAATGTCATATAACCAATGCCCTTAGTAAAGAGAAACAATTATGGAATGTGTCTATCTGTCTCTGTCTCTCTCTTTCTGTCTCTGTCTATCTCTTTCTATCTCTGTCTCACAGGTAAACATAAATACAATTATACATAGTGTAAATTACCTAGGATAACCCAAAAAATCCAGACAAAGTGCAATACTGTGCTTGTAGATATAATGCGTAAGAATACCTGTTAGTTCACAGTGGCTCTTTCTGAGAGAGACAGATAAGCAGAAACAGAGATGCCAACCCTCATCAAATGTGACCAGTTATCTTATCGCTGGACCCTTGCCGGCGCTCATCAAAATGTCACCCCTTATCTCATCTTATCACTAGACCACTCATCAGATGTCATGCACCCTCACTTGCGGAGCTAATCACTCACTTGTCTTACATCATGCTTCAAGGGAATTTCTTCTTCTTCTTCCTTTTTCTTCTTCTTTCTTCTTCCTTCTTCTTCCTTCTTCTTCCTTCTTCTTCCTTCATCTTCCTTCTTTCTTCTTCTTCTTCCTTCTTCTTCCAATTTTTTTTTTTTAAATATTCAGGGCACTAGCAGTAAGAATATATATACAGTGGACCCCCGAGTTTCGTGATTAATCCATTCCAGAGTGTCTGCCAAATGACGAAATTGCTGAATGGCGAAACCATTTTCCCCATAACAATAATGGAAACAAAATTAATCCCTTCCAGACACCCAAAAATATTAAAAAAAAAAAAAAAGTATTTTTTTTTTTTAAATTAAAGATTTACATACAGAAAACAATGAGAAATCAAATACATACTTTTTTTTTTTCAACAAGTCGGCCGTCTCCCACCGAGGCAGGGTGACCCAAAAAAGAAAGAAAATCCCCAAAAAGAAAATGCTTTCATCATCATTCAACACTTCCACCACACTCACACATAATCACTGTTTTTGCAGAGGTGCTCAGAATACAACAGTTTAGAAGCATATACGTATAAAGATACACAACATATCCCTCCAAACTGCCAATATCCCAAACCCCTCCTTTAGAGTGCAGGCATTGTACATGTACTTCCCATTTCCAGGACTCAAGTCCGACTATATGAAAAAACCGGTTTCCCTGAATCCCTTCACTAAATATTACCCTGCTCACACTCCAACAGATCGTCAGGTCCCAAGTACCATTCATCTCCATTCACTCCTATCTAACATGCTCATGCACGCTTGCTGGAAGTCCAAGCCCCTTGCCCACAAAACCTCCTTTACCCCCTCTCTCCAACCCTTTCGAGGACGACCCTTACCTCGCCTTCCTTCTCCTATAGATTTATATGCTTTCCATGTCATTCTACTTTGATCCATTCTCTCTAAATGACCAAACCACCTCAACAACCCCTCTTCTGCCCTCTGACTAATACTTTTATTAACTCCACACCTTTTCCTAATTTCCACACTCCGAATTTTCTGTATAATATTTACACCACACATTGCCCTTAGACAGGACATCTCCACTGCCTCTAACCATCTCCTCGCTGCTGCATTTACCACCCAAGCTTCACACCCATATAAGAGTGTTGGTACTACTATACTTTCATACATTCCCTTCTTTGCCTCCATAGATAACGTTTTTTGACTCCACATATACCTCAATGCACCACTCACCTTTTTTCCCTCATCAATTCTATGATTAACCTCATCCTTCATAAATCCATCCGCCGACACGTCAACTCCCAAGTATCTGAAAACATTCACTTCTTCCATACTCCTCCTCCCCAATTTGATATCCAATTTTTCTTTATCTAAATCATTTGATACCCTCATCACCTTACTCTTTTCTATGTTCACTTTCAACTTTCTACCTTTACACACATTCTCAAACTCATCCACTAACCTTTGCAATTTTTCTTTAGAATCTCCCGTAAGCACAGTATCATCAGCAAAAAGTAACTGTGTTAATTCCCATTTTGAATTTGATTCCCCATAATTTAATCCCACCCCTCTCCTGAACACCCTAGCATTTACCTCTTTTACAACCCCATCTATAAATATATTAAACAACCATGGTGACATTACACATTCCTGTCTAAGACCTACTTTTACCGGGAAGTAGTCTCCCTCTCTTCTACACACCCTAACCTGAGCCTCACTATCCTCATAAAAACTCTTTACAGCATTTAGTAACTTACCACCTATTCCATATACTTGCAACATCTGCCACATTGCTCCCCTATCCACTCTTATCATATGCCTTTTCTAAATCCATAAATGCAATAAAAACTTCCCTACCTTTATCTAAATACTGTTCACATATATGCTTCAATGTAGATCAAGTGTTTACATTGAAGCATATATGTGAACAGTATTTAGATAAAATACATACATATATAAAATAATAATATTACACTTACCTTTACTGAAGACTTCTGGGTAGATGGAAGACGGGAGGAGGGGATAGGAGGAAGGCGTACATTATTGTTTGGAAAGGGAATCCCCTTACCTGGAGGTTATTCCGGGGATCAACGCCCCCACGGCCCGGTCCATGACCAGGCCTTCCGATGGATCAGGGCCTGATAAACTAGGTTGTTACTGCTGGCCGCACACAGTCCGACGTACGAGCCACAGCCCGGCACTGACTTTAGGTATCTGTCCAGCTCTCTCTTGAAGGCAGCCAGGGGTTTATTGGCAATTCCCCTAATGCTTGATGGGAGGCTGTTGAACAGTCTTGGGCCCCGGACACTTATGGTGTTTTCCCTTAGTGTACCAATGGTGCCCCTACTTTTTATTGGCGGCATTTTGCATCGCCTGCCCAGTCTTTTACTTTCGTAGGGAGTGATTTCTGTGTGCAGATTTGGGACCATTCCTTCCAAGATTTTCCAAGTGTAGATTATGATATATCTCTCCCTTCTGCGTTCCAACGAGTACACGTCAAGTGCTTCCAAGCGTTCCCAGTAGTTAAGGTACTTGACAGAACTTATATGTGCAGTAAAGGATCTCTGTACACTCTCTAGATCTGCGATTTCACCTGCTTTGAATGGAGATGTTAATGTACAGCAGTATTCCAGCCTAGAGAGAACAAGTGATTTGAAAAGGATCATCATTGGCTTGGCATCTCTCATTTTGAACATTCTCATTATCCATCCTCATTATCTTCCATAAAGACTTCAGGTACCAAGTCCTTATCTGGAGTTACTTCCCTTCTTTGTTTTTTAATGATGCTGGGAACAACTTGAGAGTCACTGGACCCCTGTCGCACAAAATATCTGTCCAGAGAGCTCTGTTTCTGGCGTTTCTTTAAGATTTGTCCGAAGTGGGACACAACACTGTCACTGTATATGTTGCCAGTACGGCCTGCAACAGCTTTGTCAGAGTGAAGTTCATCCATAAATAATTGCACTTCAGTCCACTTTGCACAAATGTCCTTAATCTTTGAAGAAGGCACCTTCCTCCATCTCTCTTCCTCCTCTGCAGTAATTTTCTGAGTTGTGGTTTGTTGGTGTTGCAGATGAAGCTCTTGCAGCTCTGCAGTGGTTAGCTCTTCATCATGGTCCTCCACCAACTCTTCCACATCCTCAAAACTCACATCCAGCCCCATGGAATTCCCCAATGACACAATACTTTACACAACTGGCAGAGGCTCCTTAGGGTCAGCCCCAAACCCTTCAAAATCCCTCTCTGATACACATTGTGGCCACAATTTTCTCCAAGCAGAATTCAAAGTTCTGCAAGTCATTCCCTCCCAGTCCTTACCTATAAGGTTTATGCAAGTGAAGATACTGAAGTGATCTTTCCAGAACTCTCTTAGGGTCAATTCAGTGTCTGAGGTCACTTCAAAGCACTTTTGAAACACTGCTTTGGTGTACAGTTTTTTGAAGTTTGAAATGACCTGCTGGTCCATGGGCTGGAGGAGAGGAGTGGTATTAGGAGGCAAGAACTTCACCATGATGAAAGTAAAGTCCTCCACCATTCGCTCTTCCAAGCCTGGAAGATGAGCAGGAGCATTGTCCATTACTAGGAGGCACTTGAGTGGCAATTTATTTTCCAGAAGGTATTTCTTCACACTGGGGCCAAACACTTCATTAACCCTTTCAGGGTTTCCGATGTACTAGTACGGGTTACACGCCAGGGTTATTGACATACTAGTATGCATAAATTCTAGTGCCTTCAAATTGAGCAGGAGAGAGCTGATAATCCTACATGTGATAGAATGGGTCTATGTGGTAAGTGTGCACAGTAGGAAAAAAAATTTATGCACCCGCATTGCATTGTGTGAGTGGTAATTCAGTGCACCTTTGCAACTAAGCCAAGCATAAGGAATACATCACTCTCCAGCAGTCTGAGTGGTGGGGATAGGCAGTAAGGGGGATGGGGTGAGAGGCAGTGGGGGCTATCTGACTGGCTGGCTATCTGACTGGCTGGCTATCTGGCTGGCTGGCTAGGCTGGCTTAGCTGGCTGGCTGGCTGGCTGGTTTGACTGGCTTGGCTGGCTGGCTATCTGGCTGGCTGGCTAGGCTGGCTGGCTAGGCTGGCTATCTGGCTGGCTGGCTATGCTAGCTAGGCTGGCTGGCTGGCTAGCCTGGCTAGGCTGGCTGGCTGGCTAGCTTAGCTAGGCTGGCTGGCTGTCTGGCTAGGCTGGCTGGCTGGCTAGGCTGGCTGGCTGGCTGGCTGGCTGGCTGGCTTGGCTGGCTGGCTGGCTGGCTGGCTGGCGTGCGTGCATTACCATTTTGTCCTTGGCACATGTCGATCAGACACTAGGCGGCCTGTTGTACATGTGTGTGTGTGTGTGTGTGTGTGTGTGTGTGTGTGTGTGTGTGTGTGTGTGTGTGTGTCTGTCTGTCTGTCTGTCTGTCTGTCTGTCTGTCTGTCTGTCTGTCTGTCTGTCTGTCTGTCTGTCTGTCTGTCTGTCTGTCTCTCTCTCTCTCTCTCTCTCTCTCTCTCTCTCTCTCTCTCTGTCACAGGTACACATAAATACAATTATACATAGTGTAAACTACCTAGGATAACCCAAAAAATCTGGACTGGCAAATAATAAGTATCAGACTCAGATGTGACTACTTCATTGAGTGTAAAATGTGTTGGTTCACTAGTGGCTCTCTCTGAGATGGAAAGAGAGAGAAAGAGAAGCAGGCAGACAGAGAGACAGAAAAAGAGAGAAGCAGACAGATAGACAGACATGTTTATGTGTAAAGTGAAGACAAATAAAGAGAAGGGAGTGTACCCTCATCAAATGTCAACACTCTCATTAGTGGAGAGATAAGATAAGACACCCCTCATCAAATGTCAACACTCTCATTAGTGGAGAGAGAAGACAGTGATGCACTCTTTACACTATGCACTCTCTTACACCATGCTTCAATTATTATTATAATTATATTATTACATTGTCCGTGTATCCTAAGTAATTTACACCATGTACAATTATATTTCTGTGTACCTGTGAGACAGAGACAGAGCCAACAAGCCAACCAGCCAGCTGGCCAGCAGGCCAGCCAGTCATGTTGTTTACACAAACCCACACTCTCTTCCCCACCAAAACATTGCTGGGACCTATAAATACTATGTATATATTTCTAGGCAATAATATGTGACTAAAATAGGTGAAAATGTTCACCTGTCAATGTTTGTGCAGTTACTGTGTACTCACCTAATTATGGTTGCAGGGGTCAAGACTCAGCTCCTGGCCCTGCCTCTTCACCGATTGCTACTAGGTTCTCATTCTCCCTGCTCCATGTGTACCATACAACGAGTGTATACAGTGGACCCCCGCATAACGATCACCTCCGAATGCGACCAATTATGTAAGTGTATTTATGTAAGTGCGTTTGTACGTGTATGTTTGGGGGTCTGAAATGGACTAATCTACTTCACAATATTCCTTATGGGAACATATTCAGTCAGTACTGGCACCTGAACATACTTCTGGAGTGAAAAAATATCGTTAACCGGGGGTCCACTGTATATCCAAAACATGGCTCATATTGGTCTCACAGGCCATAAAAGTTACTTGAAAAAATAAAATGTTAAAAAATTAAAGAAAAACATAGGAAAAAATAAAGACTCTTTCTGCATAACCAGCAGTCAGCGATGTTGCCGTAAGCGGCTCACTTTCTGTCAACTTCACGCCTCCATATCTCGGTAAGTATTGATCACTAAAAAATTTTTTTGGCCTGCAATACTCACAAAAATATACTCTATCTTTTTATTTTTTCGAAAATTTTTCGACCCTGAGAACAAGTTTGGGAGAGGGCCTGTCGACCCCGAAAGGGTTAAACCAATCAAGGAAAATTTCCCTTGTGATCCACACCTTACTGTTAGCTTACCACATCACACACAAATTACTCTTGGTGACACTGTTTTTCTTGAACACTCTGGGATTTTCAGTGATACACCAGTAAAGGCTTCAGTTTGCAATTGTTACATTGGTATGTGTTGTTGTCCCTTTTTAGTTTGATAGTAAGATTCTCACTACATGTTCTAGTGTGGGGTAGCTTTTTACTTAATGGCCTAATCTGTCTAGGGTAATACTTACATCATGGCTGATCATCCTCAGTGTCTCTGAAATCCTTTCACCAGCTCTCTTCACAGGTTATTTAAACTACTACTATAAAAATATAATTGTATTCTAAATAGATATGTACAGAATATACAATTACAGCACTCACATATTCAAAACATAAGTCTACACACTCCTTAGCTGCTCTCCCACATGGTGCATCTCAGCAACTTTGCCCTTCTCTCTTCATGACTAATCTCTGGGCTAACCAGTGTTTTGACACACTTTAGTCACCCTGGGTATGGTGGCCACAACTTAAATTATAAAACTCACCCTTGGAGCACACATAATGCCCAAAAAAATAGAAGGACCCAGAGGTCCTCTCAGTTTGAAGTCAACAAAAAAGTGAGAGGGAGGGGCCTAGCTCAGCTCCTCCCACACCCACCAAAAAACAAAAGACTGTTGCCAAGCACAATTCTCCAGTTACCACAATTCTACCACACCTTAATTTTACTTTTACAAAAAGAAATACAACTTTATAAACTACTTACTTAAATTGTGTGTGTGTGTGTCTATAGTATAACCTATTATATTGAGAAAAACAGGCTTGACTCAGCTGCCTTACAGCCGTAAGAGTGATCTGCCCTTATGATATTTAGAGCTGAGTCCCCATCAATTCAATATAATTAGGTATTCCAGAGTAACTGTTACTTATAAATACATGTTGGGTCCTATAGCCCCATAACACCCCCACCTCCAGACGAAGTCTCACTAAAGCTAGCCGTGTCCCTCAGGATATGGCTAGTAAAAAAAATATATATTGCTTAAGTCTGAAGGTGGTAAGCAAGATTACCAGAAATGTTACATATTTCCCAGCACCATACTACTCTTCACATTACTGTTATTTACAGCAAGGTGACATACTACATGGCAATCTACAAATTTGTGTGGCTCCACTGAACCTTCCCAGATTACACATGCACTTCCACCCCATACCATATAAAACCCTGAGAGGAACAATACTGGAACAGATTGCAGAGGTTTTTTAGAAAAGCATTTTAACCATACCCACATACTCAAGGGTGTAACTATTTACAATTTTAGTGGCTTTTAAAACAATACACATTACAATGCAAGAATTGCACACAATGCCCACTGCGAAAGCCTGCACCAACAGGCCTGTGCCTCTGCTGCGGTAATCCAGCAAGCAACTGGCACTCCAGGGTGGCATCTTCCTGATCAGGAGACGAGAGTAGAGCCAAACCCAGAGCAGTCAGGTGTACACCAGGCAGGAAACTTCACAAAACATGTCAAGGTGTCTCTCACTTGGTGGCCGAACCAAACAGTGAGACTTCCAGTCAACACTCACAATCCTTAACATGGTCAGGCACTCAAGCCCATCTTTCAAGGTCCCACTCCACACAGATCCTCCAACCTGATGAAGTGGAGGCTGACACAGAACATGGAGGGGTCCAAGGGACCACAAAGGCAAATCGTCGGGCCATTTCATACATAGAGCACACCAAGACAATATACCACATACCTTCCTGAACGTCTCATGTTATCGAAGGTTGTCAACCTCTGGCTCAAGTCACAAATACGTATATATACACTGACCCTCGTCACACTTTTGGCTCTGACTCGTCTCCTTCACAGTTGGATGGCTGGTAGGGAGTCCTCAGGCTCGCTGAGAGTTCACCACTGCAAAAACAACAAGGTCAGCACATGACAAACACTATATACAAAGTATGCACCATGCATCTACATGAAACATCTAGAGAGAGCATCAGCAACCACATTCTCTGAGCCCTTTATATATTTAACTTACAAATTAAAAGGCTGTAGGAACAAAGCCCATTTTAAGAGTCTTATTTTAGTCACCATACACAGGAACAGGATGAAGAGATCCTGAGACATATACAAATGCTGAATAGCCAGCCCCAAAATGAAAATTTTCTTTCCTGTGGTAAAATGTTGACATTTAAACTTAGAAGGTTGTTCATAGATAGTAACAATTCTGCAACCTCTCGCAGTACAACAACAAACACCAAAGACATCTCTTTGCGCCCAGGTTGGGTACATCAAGTTTACACAAATACTATCACATTCCATGGCCGTCTTCTTATCACCAGTGTCGAGGTTGGGAGACTACTCTCTCCCGTCTTTGCATTGGCCATACTCGTCTTACTCGTGGATATCTCATGGAGAGGCGCCCTGCTCCTCTCTGTGAGAATTGCCAAGTTCCATTATCAGTCAGCCACATTCTGTTGGACTGCCCACTTTATCAACGAGCACACAGAATTTACCTCCGTCGTCGTCTTCGCTCTGCTGCTCTCTCTCTACCTTCCCTTCTCGCTGATGGACCCACCTTTCATCCAGACTCTCTCATTGACTTTTTGACAACAACCGACTTACTTCACAAATTCTGATACCTTCAGCCCTTTCTACTTCAATCTCTTGCTACCCTCTACCCCCGTACTATCCCCTGCCCCGCTGTTTTCTGTAACCTACTGATCATCCCTCCTCTCTTCTGCCATCCAATACCCTCGCTTCCTTCCCTACCCTGCAGCGCTGTATAGCCCTTGTGGCTTAGCGCTTCTTTTTGATTATAATAATAATATCACACTCCATCTTGCACATGAATTTTAAGTACACAATGAACACAGTTTGCATTATATACATGAAAATGGTACTGGAACACAAGCCATAGAAATCACATCTTCCTGCCCCATGTTTTAGTTTATTTAAAATGTTTGCATCTCTTAGTACATCAGTATCAATCTTTCTAAACCTGTAAACCTTAGTTGTTAAATGTACTTTGTGGTAGTCAGTGTTTATGCCCAGGGTGCCATCTAATTTGGGAACCATGAAGCATGGGAATGCCCACTGACTCTCACTAAGCACTACAAACTGGTGTTGGAAGAATTTCACTTCTTCCTATACAGTATATCCAATTTTTCATACAGATTTTTCCCACACAAAAATTGTTGAATTGGCTTAGCTTCCTTAACAATTACTTCATGGAGCTTCAACTTTTCCCCATTACTGACATCCCAAACTTTTATAAAGTTCCAAGGTGGCTGAGCCAACTCTCCAACATTTTTCTCATTAAACCCAAGCATGCATTTCCCAAAATCTTTTACACACATGTTATTTCTTAAATACACTTTTGCTATTTCATATAGATTATTGTTTTACATCCCTTTACATTCCATTAAAACATTGGTCTCTCTGAATTTTTGACATAACTTCCACCCCTTTAACCGGTTACTGTGTACATTACACTCATTCTTTTCCTGCTCGGGGGGTGTGGGTTTTATATCTAATCCCTGGGAACTTCCCCCACAACATGTTCAGCTCACAGCAACTTGCCATACAGATTTTCACATAAATTGGCTCCAGCATCAGCACTTCCTCTCCAGCCTCCAGAGCATTATGGTCCACATTATGGTCCCACATCATCATCCTGGTCTGGCTGATGGGCACGTTCACAGGTACCATCCACCTCATACGAGCCAAACAGTGTCTGAAACTGAGAAAAAGCTCTGAGGGGGAAGCATCACCATCCTCCCAAAGCCAATCGCTCAGAGATTCCAGAGTGCTTCCTCACTCAGCAAATACAAAGAAAGGGATCCTCTTATCCTGGTTGTTAGTATTGTCTATACCATAGGCTTGCATCATTGTCTTGAGGGTTTGATGTAATTTCTCTATTTCCCCTTGAGATGGAGGGTGATAGGCAGTTGAAAACTGAGGCTCTACTTTTAATCCCTTTAAAACATTTCTAAAAGACTTTGAGGTGAAGTTAGGCCCTTGGTCTGTTTGTACCTCCTGAGGAAAGCCAACATGGGATAAGAACTTCATCAAAACCCTTAGGACTACATGAGCTGTTATCTTATGTAGAGGGATTGCTTCTGGATACCTGGTAGTGGAGCAAATTATCGTTAGTAAATAATTGCTTCCCATTCTGGTCCTTGGGAGTGGGCCAATGACATCCACTACCAGCTTGCTGAAGGGTTCACCTGGTGCTGAAATAGGCTGAAGAGGAACAGGTTTAATACTTTGATTAGGTTTCCCTATAATTTGGCAGACATGACAGGTCTTTATATAATCTCCTACCGTCTCCCAAAGCCGAGGCCAGAAGAAGTGCCTGGAAACCCTGGATACTGTTTTAGCAATACCTAGGTGTCCACCTAGAGGTGTGTCATGCACTAAGCTAAGAACATGGTTTCTATAAGTCTCAGGCACCACGACCTGGTGACAAAAACCTGGCTCTCCTTCTACTGGTACTGCAGCCGAAGGTGCCTTCTTCATTAGTATACCTTTCCTGAAATAGAAGCATTTACTTAAATGTAAAGATTCCTCCTCAGTCACAGCTGAGGCTCTGATCGACTTAAGAGTGTCATCACACCCCTGTGCAGCACTTAACTGCATCATAGTAGGCCCAATCTCTCTCACACTACTTCCCTGATCTCTGCACTGATTAGGCTCGACTCGGGTTGTGGTATCCTTTTCTTCAGTTGACTGCAGTTCAACATCAGAAAATAAAGTTTCCAAACCTAAATCCTCACCATCCTCATGAGAAATATAAGGATTACTCTTGGTAGCTTGATCACGAGACATACTTCTTGTGATGGCACCAACAGGTAAAAGGTCTGGCAGGGTCTCCCTAGCCTTCTTCTCCCAAACTTTGGGGTCTGGTTCCCCCCATACTAGTGGTTCCTCACTGTCTAACAGACCCATAACATTGTTCCCCAATAAGAGGTTAACCCCTTCAAAGGGAATTTCATCTGAAATACCTACAGGGAGATAGCCAACTTGGTATGCAGATTCTACCCATAATTTGTGTACAGGTGTTCTTATGGGTGAACCTGTAATACCCTTCAATAATATATCTACTCCAGTATAGGTATCCTTAGACACTGGCAGCACTCCAGCACGTAGCAAGGAGTAGGTGCTACATCCATCTCTCAAGGACAGTATGTTCTCAACCCTACCCACATCCTTATGCAAGGCAACTGTGGACTTACTAGAAAATACCTGCATCCTGGGGTCTAGATCCAAAGGTTCCTCCTCACCTTGCCTTGAAGACCTAATGCAGGCAACTGGATGTATCTCTGCAGTTAGGATCCCCTGGGATGGTTCCTCCCTTTCCTGATCTCGCCGTCTTGACCAGCAAAACTTTTGTGTATGTCCAGTTTTGTTACAGTAGTAACAGGTAAAACTCTTAAAGGTATTTTTACCATTTGGTGTAGGACTGGTACTGTTTACTCGAGGACCTGAAACATCTGATGGTCTAGGTAAACTTTGAGCTCCAGCTGACTTACCTTTTCCTTCTATTTTAGAGGGCACCTCAGCCTTCATTTGTCCCTGGAAATTCTTGTCCCGCTTACCTTTATGACCATAGGACTTGGAATAAGGCTTAGAACGAGTGAGGAAATTTTCAGAAGCAGCATGACTGTTTTTACTTACCAGCTCCCTGCGAGCCAAGAATCTGTCACCCAAATCCATTGCTTCTGAAAGATTATCCGGGTTTTTGTCCTCCAGATATTCTCTGAGGTCAACAGGGATTGTATTGTACAATTCCTCATGAACCATCAGATCTACTAATTTGTGGTAGTCTTTATTAACTCCTTTAGAACAAACCCATTTCTTAAAAAGGAACAGTTTCTCATTCCAAAACTCAGTTAAGGCCTGCCCATCCCAAAATTTTTGATTTCTGAACTTTTGTCTATATTTCTCAGGTATCATTTGGTAGGCAGGCAATACTTCCTCTTTAATTTTATCATAATCAGAAAAATTTTTCCCCTCCAGAATCTCTACTCTCTGGAAGCCTTTACCCGCAAGTTGTGTGTGAACTAGGGTAGCCCATTTCTGTTTGGGCCATCCTTGCTCCAAAGCAGTCTTCTATCTGGGTCACTCTCTGTAAACTTAGGGACAAAATTTGCAGCTTTAGTTATGTTAAAGTACTGCTCAGGCTCTGGTTCTGAACCTCCTAACCTTTGACACCCTTAGCTTTCATTAATTTCATTTCAGCCTCTAGCACCGCTAGCCTAAGTCTCATCCTCTCCATTTTCGTATCAGCTGGAGTAGGTGATCCCTCATCTTCACTGTTACCAGGCATGTTTACTGATGAATTATTACCTTCCTCCTTGAAGCTAAAAAGTTTAAAGACTCTTCTTCTGACATAGTTTTTATCTTTAAACACTTGCTTCCCTCTTACAGTATCAGTGGACAAAGTTTTCCCACAGGCACATAAAATAACACAAATTGAATGTAAACTATGCACATAGCACTTACCATAACCACAACAATAATGTGTTACTTAACCTTTCTCCCACCTTAGGAGAAAAACAACCTGTAAACTAATATATGAAAACAACACTTCCACTGACACCACCTTGGTAAATCTTCCTCTACCAGAAACATGCAACTGTTATTACCCCATACCAGTACACATAGTTCAAAGAATGTTTTGAGTTACTTTAGCAGTCAAATAACTCTCCCGGTCAAGCTCCCATGTTACATTGGTATGTGTTGTTGTCCCTTATTACCTTGATAGTAAGGTTTTCAATACATGTTCTAGTGTGGGGTAGCTTTTTACTTAATGGCCTAATCTGTCTAGGGTAATACTTACATCATGGCTGATCATCCTCAGTGTCTCTGAAATCCTTTCACCAGCTCTCTTCACAGGTTATTTAAACTACTACTATAAAAATATAATTGTATTCTAAATAGATATGTACAGAATATACAATTACAGCACTCACATATTCAAAACATAAGTCTACACACTCCTTAGCTGCTCTCCCACATGGTGCATCTCAGCAACTTTGCCTTTCTCTCTTCATGACTAATCTCTGGGCTAACTAGTGTTTTGACACACTTTAGTCACCCTGGGTATGGCGGCCACAACTTAAGTTATAAAATTCACCCTTGGAGCACACATAATGCCCCAAAAAATAGAAGAAGGACCCAGAGGTCCTCCCAGTTTCAAGTCAACAAAAAAGTGAGAGGGAGGGGCCTAGCTTAGCTCCTCCCACACCCACCAAAAAACAAAAGACTGTTGCCAAGCACAATTCTCCAGTTACCACAATTCTACCACACCTTAATTTTACTTTTACAAAAAGAAATACAACTTTATAAACTACTTAAATTGTGTGTGTGTGTGTCTATAGTATGACCTATTATATTGAGAAAAAGAGGCTTGACTCAGCTGCCTTACAGCCATAAGAGTGATCTGCCCTTATGACATTTAGAGCTGAGTCCCTATCAATTCAATATAATTAGGTATTCCCGAGTAACTGTTACTTATAAATACATGTTGGGTCCTATAGCCCCATAACAGCAATCCCCACTAGCATTGCTACAAAACATGAGAGTTAGCCTGTCTTTCATAGGCTTGTGACCTGGGGGTGCCATTTCCTCCTGCATGATGTAGGTCCTCTTTGGCATTTTCTTCCAAAAGAGGCCTGTTTCGTCACAATTGAACACTTGTTGGGGTTTGAATTCTCCAGTGTCTACATACTCCTTAAACTCCTGTACAAACTTCTCAGCCGCTTTTTTGTCAGAACTGGCAGCCTCAACATGCCTTACCACACTGTGTATGCCACTACGCTTCTTAAATCTCTCAAACCAACCTTTGCTGGCCTTAAAATCACAAGCATCACCACTCGTTGCAGGCATTTTCTTTACGAGATCGTCATGCAACTGCCTTGCCTTTTCAAATATTATCGACTGCATAATACTATCTCCTGCTAACTGTTTTTGGGTAATCCACACCAACAATAACCTTTCCACTTCTTCGAGGGTTTGCGATCTCTTTTTTGTCAGCATATCTACCCCTTTTGCAATAACAGCACACTTTATTTCCTTTCCCTTCGCCATGATCGAAGTGATGGTTGAATAGGGTTTGCCATACATCCTGGCAAGTTCTGTAACACACACACTCTGCTCTCATATTTTTCAGTGATTTCCTTCTTGAATTCAATCATGTTCCTCACTTTCTTTACCAAAGGGCTGGCACTAGCTTTCCTTGGGCCCATGGTGACTTATTTAGCAGTTGCAAGCACAAAAAACAATGGATTATTATGAAATGTATTATATGAACCCGAGGGGTGATGGTCACGCTCTGGTAAACAATGGCACACTGAGTGTGAGTGGTGCAGGAGACTGGCTTTGTGTGCGCGGTGACAGGTGGACGCATACCAGACGGTCGCCGAATCATGAGTCCAGTCACGAACTGCAAAGCTAAATTTTGCTGAAAAAACTTGCCAAAAGTCGGGTTTCACGAAAGTCGTGGCCGCCGAACGGCGGGGGTCCACTGTATACATTTGGACCGTTTATGGGTTAATGAATTTGTATGTGTCTAAAAAAATGAAGGATATTATTAGTAAAATGAAGACTGATTTCATATACAGTGGTGCCTTGACTTACGAGTGCCCCAACTTACGAGTTTTCCGAGTTATGAGCCATCGCTCAGTCTTTTTTTTGCTTTGAGTTGCGAGCCAAAATCTGAGTTACAAGCGAGTTTCAGGTACGCCACCACTTGCAGGAGATACCAGGGACCATCAAAAACCTCGATTATAACTAGTGTGTAACATCCTTTCAATTTTGATACCATTAGTAGTGTCATCCTGCCAAAATGTTCTATAATATATGTCCTAAGTTAGAAGAAGCAATTCTGGAACATGTGTAATACATGTTCGGAATGCTGGCTGGTTGGGTGGCCACCTGACTGGCTGGCTTATTTGCTTTGGCTGTCTCTATGTCCTTCTGTCTGTCTGTATCTATCTCTCAGTGTCTCTGTCTCTCTCTCTATATATATCTGTCTCTGTCCATCTCTGTCTCTATCTCACAGTTACATATAAATATAGTTATAGTGTAAATTACCTAGGATAACCCCAAAAAAATCCAGATAAAGTACTGTACTATGCTTGTAGATATAAGGCATATTAAGCATGACTGGCAAATAATACACATTTTCACTTGTTCAGGAATCACAGATGACTACTCTGCATCATGTGTATACCTGTTGGTTCATGAGCGGCTCTCTCTGTGAGATAGAGACAAGTATAAAGACAGGAAGACAGAAACACATGCATACAGAAAGAGAGATAAGCAGAGACAGAGATAAACATAGACAGACCTAGATAGACAAATAGACAGACAGATATAAAAAGATAGACAGATAGTAATGAACAGATAGACATGTTTATGTGTAACTGTGTAAAATAAAGCCAAGGCAGTGCACGATCATCATATGTCACCACTGCTGCACTGTCAGCAGTGAAGTGACACTCATCTTACACCATGCTGCAAGGAGTTTCATATATACTCCAGCATTTTTAAAATATTGCTGGGGCCTGGCAAAAAAGGCAAAAATCACTTCTTATTTATAAATACATTTTTCTTATTTAAAAACCCATAACAAAAATTGGGGTAGTTTTTTGGGGGCTGGAACGGATTAATGGCATTTCTGTTAATTTCAGTGAGGAAAATTGATTTGATAAATGAGCAAATTGAGTTACGAGCTGGGTCACAGAATGAATTAAACTCGTAAGTCAAGGTACCACTGTACAGTGGAACTTTGACTTACAAGTTTAATCCGTTCCAGGAGCTAGCTCATAACTCAATTTACTAATATATCAAATTAATTTTCCTAATTTAAATTAACTGAAAAGCCATTAATCTGCTCCTGCACTCTGGCGAGACGAGAAAAAATACTTGAATATGACACTGTTATCAACTGTACGGCTTATTTATCTATCACAATTCATCTAATATGACATAATAAACAACAGAATTAACACAGAAACATGATATATACTCTAGAATAAATAAAATAGGCCACAATATGGTGGAAGAGGCAGCGGCAGAAGCGTCCGCCATTTCCTATCCAACTTTGACTATATAGTACAGTGGACCCCACCTTACGATATTAATCTGTTCCTGAGAGCTCATCGTATGCTGAAATTATCGTAAGGTGAATTAATTTTTCCCATAAGAAATAATGGAAATCAAATTAATTCGTGCAAGACACCACAAAGTATGAAAAAAAAAAATTACCACATGAAATATTAATTTTAATACACACAAACTGACACTTATCTTTATTGAAGATCTGGTGATGATTGATGGGATGGGAGAGTATGGAAGTTGTTAATGTTTAGAAGGGGAATCCCCTTCCATTAGGAATTTAGTTAGCACATCCTTTTCCGGGGTTACTTCCCTTCTTCTTTTAATGCCACTAGGACCAGCTGACCGTGGTGCAGCAACAGCTGACCATGGTGCAGCAGCAGCTGACCGTGGTGCAGCAGCAGCTGACCGTGGTGCAGCAACAGATGAGGGTGGTGTAGCAGCAGCTGACTGTGGTGCAGCAGCAGCTCACTGTGGTGCAACAGCAGCTCACCGTGGTTCAGCAAGAGCTGACTAGTGCAGCAGCAGCTGACTGTGGTGCAGCAGCAGCTGACTGTGGTGCAGCAGCAGCTCACTGTGGTGCAACAGCAGCTCACCGTGGTTCAGCAAGAGCTGACTAGTGCAGCAGCAGCTGACTGTGGTGCAGCAGCAGCTGACCGTGGTGCAGCAGCAGCTGACCGTGGTGCAGCAGCAACTGACCGTGGTGCAGCAACAGCTGACTGCTACAGCAGCAGCTGGCCATGGTGCAGCAACAGCTGACTGTGGTGCGGCAACAGCTGACCGTGGTGCAGCAACAGCTGACTGTGGTGCAGCAGCAGCGAACCGTGGTACGATAGTACATATTTCTCACCCTTTTTACCACAGGGTTGGCACTAGAAGCTGTCTTTGGGCCCATGGTGGCTTATATAGCAGTTACAAGCACTATAAACAATGGAATAATACAAAATGTTTCGAATGTATGCATGCAACCGGCCACCCTGGCTTGTAAACAATGATGGCAGTCCAGCTGAGGCGCTCAGGCTAGATGGACAGGTTCGGGACGAGTCATGTTGGTCAGAAACAGCTGATGGTGGTGCAGCAGCAGCTGACTGTGGTGCAGCAGTAGCTGACCGTGGTGCAGCAGCAGCTGACCGTGGTGCAGCAGCAGCTCACCATGGTTCAGCAACAGCTGACTGGTGCAACAACAGCTGATCATGGTGCAGCAACAGCTGATGGTGGTGTAGCAGCAGCTGACCATGGTGCAGCAACAGCTGATGGTGGTGTAGCAGCAGCTGACTGTGGTGCAGCAGCAGCTGACCGTGGTGCAGCAGCAGCTGACCGTGGTGCAGCAGCAGCTGACCGTGGTGCAAGAGCAGCTGTCCATGGTGCAGCAACAGCTGACCGTGGTTCAGCAACAGCTGACTGTGGTGCAGCAGCAGCTGACCGTGGTGCAGAAGCAGCTGACTGTGGTGCAGCAGCAGCTGACCGTGGTGCAGCAGCAGCTGACCATAGTGCAGCAGCAGCTGGCTGTGGTGCAGCAGCAGCTGACCATGGTGCAGCAGCAGCTGACCATGGTGCAGCAGCAGCTGACCCTGGTGCAGCAGCAGCTGACCGTGGTTCAGCAACAGCTGACTGTGGTGCAGCAGCAGCTGACCGTGGTGCAACAGCAACTGACTGTGGTGCAGCAACAGCTGATGGTGGTGCAGCAACACCTGACTGTGGTGCAGCAGCAGCTGACCATGGTACGATAGTATGTATTTCCCACCCTTTTTACATATCACTTAAGAGATGGTATCTCCTGCTATCTGTTTTTCGTTTATCCACACCAATAACAGTACTTGTGATCTCTGTTTCGAAAACAAACTTGCAACTTTTGCAAGAACATCTTCCTTGACTGCCGTTTTCTTGGCCACAGTAGTAGCGATGGTTGATTGGGGTTTGGTATACAACCTGGCCAGCTCTGAGACACGCACTCCACTTTCGTGCTTAGCAGTTATCTCTTTCTTCATTTCCATAGTAATTTTCACCTTTTTTTACCGCACGGTTGGCACTAGAAGCTTTCTTGGGGCCCATGGTGACTTATTTTGCAGGTACAGTCACTAAAAATGCTGTGATAATATGAAATGTTCCGATTGTATGCATGGATGCGACCACACTGGGGCAGATGAGGCGCACTCAGGCCACACATGGGACGTGTCTCGGACGAATCGCATGAGGTGAGTTTTTTAGTATGAGGTGAGGCAAAATTTTTGCGTTAAAATGTATCGTATGGTGAATTTAACGTAAGGTGATGCCATTGTATGGTGGGGGTCCACTGTATCTTCCCATGCTCTTATTGTAAGGGAAAATGGAGTATTTTTTGAGGCTAACTGCAGTAGATCACTAGTTTTCTTAGGAAAACACTGAAAATATCACAATACACTACAGAATGTAAAGAAATAATAAACTGTTTATATAAAGTGTATATGTACTTACACACTTAGAGCAGAGATGGTGGCGGAGGTTGAGTGTAGGGGAGGTTGAGGGTGAGAGATTCGCAGTACGGCATATGATGTTAGTGGCCCTGTAAACCTCCAACAATGTTGTTTGTTTCATCGCTGAACTTAACTCATACAATTTGTTTTCTCACTTAACTGATACAATTTGTTTTGTTTAATCACTGAACATAACTGATACAATTTTTTTGTTTAACTTTTCACTTTATTCACTTGTTCTTACTTTTCACTGCCTTGTGCCTTCTCGCAGATGATACCCTCAGTCACGGTGTCTCCTGTGAGCTGCTGCTCTCTCAACCACATCAGCAGAAGCTGCTCCCTTTTTTCATGGACAGAGGTCCACAGCTTAGACATCATTGTAACGCCCTTTGACTGGTGCTATAGTCTTTATCGACTCCTGCTGCTTCAGTATCGTACATATAGTAGATGTCCTTCGCTAGTATTGTCTGGCTAAATCCACAACTTGTGCACCTTGCTTATGTTTAGCTATGATTTCCTGGTTTAATTCCATGGAAATCATCGTCTTTTTCTTCTCAGCACTGTCCTTTGCACTTATTTTCTTAGGACCCATGGTTAGAAAAGCAAAATTTGGCCAAATGACTGTCAAAAATGTAAGCAAAGCATGAGAGAACTGTCCCACAGCAATGTAAACATGTATACAGGAAGGCCCCACTTATACGGCTGGTTAGGTTCCAGGCTACCGCCGTAAAGCGGAAACTGCCGTAAAGTGGAACACCCTTTTTTTCCACTTACAAATGCATACAAACACTAGATAACAAGTTTACACTAACATATATTAAGTTAGCAATAGAACCAGGCATCAAAAAACAATAAAAAGTACAATACACACATAGTGCACTCATTACATACCTTAAAATATTTATAGTCTTAATCTAGGGTGAGACAAGTAGTATTTATTGTAAGAAATCAAGTGTGGTATGTATGGTAGTCAGCCAGGCTACCATACCAGGCCACCCCACCCACATACAATTCTATGATATCTAAGCATCCCAGAGCGATAAAATGTATATACAGTTCACTCATTACTTACCTTAAAATATAGGGTGAGATGAGTAGTATTTATTGTAAAAAATCAAGTGTGGTATGTATGGTAGTCAGCCGGGCTACCATACCAGGCCAACCCACCCACACATATATTCCATGATATTTAAGCATCCCAGAGCGATAAAATGTATATACAGTTCACTCATTATTTACCTTAAAATATTTGTAGTCTTAATGTAGGGTCAGGAGTAAGTAAATGAGATAAAACGAATAAATGAGAGAGAGAAAGAATGAATGCATGAGAGAGGACAGGCGCAGAGTTATGTAAACAAACCAGGCGAAGGTAAGTTTTGTAAACGAAGTGTACACGTCTGGTTTGTGTACAAGTTACATTGTGTACAGGTTGTCTCTACATTGATACGGTAGAATAAATAAAGAAGAACACTCCCATTCTCATGTAACATCATTTTGAGAAGAAATGATGCTCTGAGTGAAGGCAATGGAAATAAGTCACTCTGACTTTTTTGGGTTATCCTAGGTTCTCTACACATATGTTGTTATGTATGATAATCTATGTAACTGTATTTGTGTATACCTGAATAAACTTACGTACATACATACGAAAGGAATAATTTTCTACAGTTACCCCCAGTAACACATTTTCTCTTATGTTAGATTAGAGAAAATGTTATTCTTGGCATCACTTGTACAAGTTATCTGGCTACCACATCTCATATTTATGTTTATTTATTCTATTGTAGGGTGTATTTATCATCTTTTTATGTTATGTATCGTGTTTATTATATAATTTTGAAAAAAATATCATGGATGGATTAATGAAAATGTGTATATTAACGTAATATACAACATTTAATAAGACTCGGTGATTATTATTATTATTATTAGCATTTCTAATATGGCGTCACTTGTGCAAGTCGTCTGCTACCACATCTCATATTTATGTTTATTTATTCTATTGTGGGGTGAATTTAACATCTTTTTATGTTATGTATCGTGTTTATTATATAATTTTGAAAAAATATCATAGATGGATTAATGAAAATGTGTATTTAACGTAATATACGACATACGGTGATTATTATTATCATTACTAATATGACGTCTGGAGACATAAGACACTCTTACTGATTTTAATGTGTACCTGCATGCCAGCACAGTATGTAAGTTTATTTAAGTACAGGTATACATAAGTATAATTATCAGAGTATATATAAAATATGAAATAACTTTTAAAAACATTTGAAATTTTGGAGTTTCCAGACAAAATGGAGAGACTTAGTGTTTACTGAGCTCACGAAGAATGTAAACAAACAAGGTGGGGCGCGGTGACCGTATTAGAAAGTCAGGTGGGGGAAGCCGTATAGCGAGTTTTGGTCAAAATTTGAAATGACCATATTAGCGGAATGCCATAAAGTGAAACGCTGTAAAGCGGGGCCTTCCTGTACTGCTAAGCGGATGTTTTGAAATCAGCTGTGCCAACTAGTGGCAGCATTCATAGTTATTATTACGTACGTATTATGTACATAATACATATGTAATTGTATTAGTAATTATTATTATTATTAGTATTGATAATAATTTAGGGAACTTAATCTCTATCATTATTATAATTATTATTATTATTATTATTGTTATTATTATTATTATTATTATTCATTTAGGGAACTAGAGCACATATCCAATTCCCTAGATCAAGAGCCCCTCACCAGCATCACGGAACCTTTGACACTGGTGAGGGGCTTCAGTTTCCTAAATTATTATCAATAATAATTATTACAATAACTATAGAGCTTCAGTTCCCTAAATTAATAATAATAATACATTGTTATAACAACAAGATCCTCAGAACAAAGCCAACTCAGTGCACTGTTTACCTCACTGTGGGAGCAGTTCTCTTGTGCTTTGCTTACATTTTTGACAGTCATTTGGCCAAATTTTGCTTTTCTAACCATGTGTCCTAAGAAAGTAAGTGTAAAGGACAGTGCTGAGAAGAAAAAGATGATGATTTCCATGGAATTAAAGCATGAAATCATAGATAAATAAGAGAGGTGTCCAAGTTTTGGGTTGAGGAGACAGTGGGGGGAAAGCTGGCTCGTAACTTAAATGTTGGCTCGTAACTCAGAGCAAAAAATCAACCGATCGACAGCTCATATCTCAACAAACCCATACATTGGGACACTCTTAAGTCAGGGTTCCACTGTATTTATTTATAATGCAGAATAAGATTTTAACTGTGATCCTCTAAAAAGAAAAGTTGAGATTGTCATGATTTCCTTCCAGCACAGCCTGAGACTGTCAATGGCTGACAGATTTCACCCTGTCACCTGTTTCCTACCACAGTAGGGTGACCCAAGAAAAGAAACATTCACCATCACTTGTTCAATACCTGTCTTAGCAAAATTGCATAGACATCATAATTCAAATGGCCCTCCGAGCTATAACATCCCCACTCATTCTTCAAAGTGCAGGTACTAGACCATCACTAAATATTGAACTTGGTGTGAATGAAATACCCACATAGTATATCGTATATTTGTATTCCAGATGGGAATTAAAAAAGCTTAAGAGAGTTTCTTGGGGTTTGAATGTCTTCTTACTATGTTCTGTTTGGCTTCCTTCCATAACTCTGCTATTTTCTTTTTTGCTAGTTTCTAATTCCTGTATTTGTATGTCTTATCTGTCAATTAGTTTTAATATATTATTGGCTCTCTAATAAGATACTATATTCATCATGTAGTTTATGTACAGGAGGGCCCCGCATTACAGTACTTCACATTACAGCATTTTGCTAATGCAGTAGTTTTCAATTATACCTATTCTTCATTTATTCAGACTTCCTACAGTAAATGTATTCACCACTCACTATAAGCTAAAGATGAAAATATTTTAAGGTAAGTAATGTGTATACTGTATATGCATTTTCCGGCCTGGCTCTGTTGCTTACTTAACCCTTCAACTGTCCAAACATAGAGGTAGGTTTTTCATTGCTAGCGCTCCAAATATTTTGATAAAAAACAAAAACTTTTTTTCTTTTTAAATAGGGCAATATTCTACGTGTAATAAGATAAAAAAAAAATTTAGGCGGCAAAGTTGGTGGTGAACGCTCAGGTGACGGCAACTTGGAGCACTGCCGCTTGCAGAGATGTTAATTTATCTTTTTTTTTTAATTCTTTAGTAATTTTTGTGTTATGATAATTATGTTTTGTAGTAGATCTTTTGATTTCATAGCCAATTGTTATTGAGACAAATGGAATTGGTAATCATATTGTCACAAACATATTCACACTGATAGATGAATTTGTACACCTGGCTCAATCACATACTATTGTCTACAAATATATACAGTTGACCCTCTAATTTCATGAGTCCCTATTTTCGTAAGTTTTGATTATCGGCACTTACCCAGGTGGCACTTCCCCAGGGCAGTTCCCCACACACCAACCAGGGTACATCCCCACACACCAGACAAGGTACTTCCCCACACCAGCCAGGGCACTTCCCCACACACACCTGACAACCCTTCACCTGTTGTGGAATCTATTATAGCTTTGGGGAAGTCCATGGGGTTGTCTTCCATACACCAACAAGAGTTTTCAATAAAGGTAAGTGTGATGTTGAATGTTCATTTATACAGTAGGGCTCCACTTATACGGCAGATTAGGTTCCAGGCTACTGCCATAAAGTGGAACACCATTTTTCCACTTATAAATGCATATAAGTACTAGATAACAAGTTTACACTAACATATATTTAAGCTAGCAATAGAATTAGGCATTAAAAACAATAAAAAAGTAAAATACTGTACACATATAGTGCACTCATTACTTATCTTAAAATATTTGTAGTTTTAATCTAGGGTGAGATGAGTAGTATTTATTGTAAGAAATCAAGTGTGGTTTGTATGGTAGCCAGCCAGGCTACCGTACCAGGCCACCCTACCCACACATAATATTCTATGACATTTAAGCATCCCAGAGTGATAAAATGCATATACAGTTCAGTCATTACTTCCGTTAAAATATTGGTAGTCTTAATGTAGAGTCAGAGGTGAGTAAACGAGATAAAACAAATAAATGAGAGAGAATTAGTACATGAGAGAGGACAGGCGTGGAGCTATGTAAACAAACCAGGCATACGCGAGTTTTGTAAACAAACCAGGCAAACACGTCTGGTTTGTGTACAAGATACATTGTGTACAAGTTGTCTCTATGTTGATACAGTAGAATAAATAAAGAGAAACACTCCCATTCTCATGTAACACCATTTTTGAAGAAATGATGCTCTGAGTGAAGGCATACAATAGGAATAATTTTCCACAGTTACCCCCAGTAACACATTTTCTCTTATGCTTGACTAGAGAAAATGTTATTCTTGCCATCACTCGTACAAGTCGTCTGGCTACCGCATCTCATATTTATGTTAATTTATT
>NC_091295.1:19963982-19976482 GCF_038502225.1 Cherax quadricarinatus | reverse complement strand
GTACTGATGGGAAAAATTTTTGTTTGGGACTAAAACAATCAGAAAAATAATCTTAACATTTTCATAAGAAAAAATAATTTTTTTTTTTTCGAATATTTTGCGACACCAGGAGCAACTTCAGGATTGGGCCCTTCGACAGTCAAAGGGTTAATCCATTCCATGACCTTGCACATATCCTGCTTTGCTTGTATGCTGAGTCAATTTTCCTCATTTAAATTAATTGAAATGCAATTAATCCATTCCAGCTCTCAGGAGGCACAACAAAATACTTCAATATTTCACTAATATCAACTCTATGGCTTATTTATCTATCAAAATTCATCTAATATGACATAATAAACAATATAAAAAACATAGAAACCTGATATATATACTCTAGAATGAATAAAATATCTTTATGTATGTGACTCGGCAGCGGACGAGAGTTTGGAGACAGGAGAAAATACTCCTTCAATATTTCGCTAATCTCAACTCTGCAGCTTATTTATATATCAAAATTCATCAGCAGTGACAAACATCGACTGGCAGACTGAGCTAGAAATCTATACAGATGCTGACGAATGTATTAATAATTTTCTAAAAAAGACCCAATACCTCTATAACAAGCACTGCCCTAAAAAAAACTAAACAAATCACAGCTAAGAGACTGAACAGTCCCTGGCTAACACTCAGCATCCTCAAATCCATAAATACAAAGCACCTATATGAAAAACAGTACAGAATGGGTCACATAACCAGAGACCAAACAAAACGTTACTCGTTAATCCTAACCAGCCTGAAAAGAAGGGCAAAAAAAAAAAGTTATATGAGAACAGATTATCCAACTTAAAAGGTGATATAAAAAAGACTTGGAAAACCCTATCTGAAATTCAAGGAACAAAAAAGATATCAGGAAACAGAACAATCAAACTAACAAAACCAGATGAACCCCTACTCCCACCAACTGAAACAGCAAACAAACTCAATATTTTCTTCTCCACCATGGAAAAAAAACCTTGCGGGTAAAATCCCAAGCTCAAATACCCCACCCAGTGACTACCTCACTGGCACCTACCCGAACACATTGTTCCTAGCTCCGTCTAACCCACAGAAGTCTCCCTTATTATCAACACACTAAAGAACAAGACAGGAGATTTAAATACCTTACCACTCTTTATATACAAAAATGCTTCACAAGTGCTGTCACCAATCCTTGCAACACTCTTTAACAAATTTTACAGCTCTTTACATCACTAGTGAGGCTTCATTTAGATTATGCTACTCAGTTTTGGTCTCCTTACTACAGGATGGATATAGACTCATTAGAGAACATACAGAGAAGAATGACTAAAATGATTTAAGACTTAAAGCCTTGAATCTCCACTCTCTGGAGAGACGTAGAATGAGGGGAGATATCAATGAAGTGTATAAGTGGATGACGGGCATAAACAAATGGGATATTAATAAAGTACTGAGGGTGTCGAACCAGGTAAGAAACAGAAATACATGTAATGGATTTAAGTTGGATAAATTTAGATTTAGAAAGGACCTAGGTAAGTACTGGTTTTCTAACAGAGTTGTGGATGCGTGGAACAATCTTCCCAGTAGGGTGATAGAGGCTAGGACCTTGGGTAGCTTTAAGAAGAGACTTGACAAATATATGAGTGGGAGGGGCTGCGTTTGATTGGTGTCATTGGGTACGGGAGTTAATTCTTGGTTAGCTTTGGGTAGAGGTCGTTTTGATAAGGACCTGCCTTGTATGGGCCAGTAGGCCTTCTGCAGTGTTCCTCCAATCTTATGTTATGTTCTAAATCCATCGAATCCTCTGTCTTCCCTAAAATTCTCAAAATAGCCAGGGTCACCCCGATATATAAAGGAGGAGATCAAGCAGACTGGAATAACTATAGGCCAATATCCAACTTACACCCTCTTTCTAAAATCTTTGAAATAATAATTCATAAGTGAATCTATTCCTACCTCATCTCCCACAACATACTCAACTCCTGTCAGTTTGGGTTCAGGACTAATGAAAATATGAATGATGTTATTATACACATGCTAGAACAAATATACACTGCACTCAAGAACAAAGAAGTCCCACTGGGGATCTTCATTGATTTACGTAAAGCTTTTGATACAGTTGACCATGATTTGCTGCACATAAAATTGTCACACTATGGTATAAGAGGGCACTCCCTCAACTACCTAAAGTCATACCTCAGCAACAGAAGCCAATATATGTACACAAATGGAGCAAACTCTTCCACACAACCAATTACAGTTGGTGTCCCACAGGGAAGTGTCCTTGGCCCTCTTCTCTTTCTCATTTACATAAACAACCTACCAAATGCATCGCAACTACTCAAACCCACACTATTTGCAGATGACACTACATACGTCTTCTCTCACCTTAGCCCAGTCACGCTAGCCAATACAGTAGACCCTCGACTAACGCTATTAATCCGTTCCTGAGAGCTCATCGTTAGTCAAAATAATCGTTAGTCAAGTTAATTTTCCCCATAAGAAATAATGGAAATCAAATTAATCCGTGCAAGACACCCAAAAGTATTAAAAAAAAAAATTTTAACACATGAAATATTAATTTTAATACACACAAACTGAAGAAGACATGCACAGTTACATGACACTTAACTTTATTGAAGATCTGGTGATGATTGATGGGATGGGAAGAGGGGAGTGTGTTGATGGTCTTAGTGTTTAGAAGGGGAATCCCCTTCCATTAGGACTTGAGGTGGCAAGTCCTTTTTCGGGGTTACTTCCCTTCTTCTTTTAATGCCACTAGGACCAGCTTTAGAGTCACTGGACCTCTGTCGCACAACATATCTGCCCATAGAGGCCTGTACCTCCCGTTCCTTTATGACATTCCTAAAGTGTTTCACAACATTGTCAGTGTCACCATTAAACACTTGTTCAGGTTTCAGTCCTTCACTGTCTATGTACTCCTTGAATTCCTGCACATATTTTTCAGCTGCTTTCTGGTCCAAACTGGCAGCCTCACCATGCCTTATCACACTATGTATGCCACTACGATTCTTGAATCTCTCAAACCAACCTTTGCTGGCCTTAAATTCACTCACATCACCACTAGTTGCTGGCATTTTTTTTTAATTAAATCGTCATGCAACTTCCTAGCCTTTTCACATATGATCGCTTGAGAGATGCTATCTCCTGCTATCTGTGTTTCGTTTATCCATACCAATAACAGTCTCTCAACATCTTCTATCACTTGCGATCTCAGTTTCGAAAACATAGTTGCACCTTTGGCAAGAACAGCTTCCTTGATTACCGTTTCCTTGGCTCACCGCCCTTCGTCCGAGATGCGTCCAATGTGCGGCCTGAGCCACGCTCATATGTTCCGCCGGTGGCATTGTTTACCAGCCAGCCTCCGCGGTAACATCCAAGCATACAATCGGAACATTTCGTATTATTACAGTGTTTTTGGTGATTTTTTCTGGAAAATAAGTGACCATGGGCCCCAAGAAAACTTCTAGTGCCAACCCTACAGCAATAAGGGTGAGAATTACTATAGAGATGAAGAAAAAGATCATTGATAAGTATGAAAGTGGAGTGCATGTCTCCTAGCTGGCCAGGTTGTATAATAAACCCCAATCAACCATCGCTACTATTGGTGGTACAGCTGCTGCTGCACTGTCAGCTGCTGCTGCACTGTCAGCTGCTGCTGCTGTTGTACCACCGTCAGCTGCTGCTGCTGCTGTAGCATCGTCTGCTGCTGCTGTAGCATCGTCTGCTGCTGCTGTAGCATCATCTGCTGCTGCTGTAGCATCGTCTGCTGCTGCTGTAGCATCGTCTGCTGCTGCTGTAGCATCGTCTGTTGCTGCTGTAGCATCGTCTGCTGCTGCTGTAGCATCGTCTGTTGCTGCTGTAGCATCGTCTGCTGCTGCTGTAGCATCGTCTGTTGCTGCTGTAGCATCGTCTGTTGCTGCTGTACCACCGTCAGCTGCTGCTGTACCACCGTCAGCTGCTGCTGCTGCTGTAGCACCGTTGTTGGTGTGGCTTATTGAGAATACCAAGAAACAATTAACCCCAGAGGATTTGCCACCCAGGATAACCCAAAAAAGTCAGTGTCATCGAAGACTGTCTAACTTATTTCCATTGGGGTCCTTAATCTTGTCTCCCAGGATGCCACCCACACCAGTCGACTAACACCCAGGTGAACAGGGAAAAATGCCTGGAACTAGTGCTCATATTGGTGAATTTAAAGCCAGCAAAGGTTGGTTTGAGAGATTTAAGAATCGTAGTGGCATACACAGTGTGATAAGGCCTGTTCTGGAAGAAAATGCCAAACAGGACCTACAGTACTCAGGAGGAAAAGGCACTCCCAGGACACAGTGTCTCATCAGTCATTGCTGCATCTTCAATAAAGGTAAGTGTCATTTATTCTTCATTTAGTAGAGTAGTACATGGGGAAGTGGAAAAGAATCTTTCCTCCGTAAGCCATGCGTGTCGTATGAGGCGACTAAAATGCCGGGAGCAATGGGCTAGTAACCCCTTCTCCTGTATACATTTACTAAAAAAGAGAAGAAGAAAAACTTTATAAAACTGGGTTGTTTAAATGTGCGTGGATGTAGTGCGGATGACAAGAAACAGATGATTGCTGATGTTATGAATGAAAAGAAGTTGGATGTCCTGGCTCTAAGCGAAACAAAGCTGAAGGGGGTAGGAGAGTTTCAGTGGGGGGAAATAAAGGGGATTAAATCTGGAGTATCTGAGAGAGTTAGAGCAAAGGAAGGGGTAGCAGTAATGTTAAATGATCAGTTATGGAAGGAGAAAAGAGAATATGAATGTGTAAATTCGAGAATTATGTGGATTAAAGTAAAGGTTGGATGCGAGAAGTGGGTCATAATAAGCGTGTATGCACCTGGAGAAGAGAGGAATGCAGAGGAGAGAGAGAGATTTTGGGAGATGTTAAGTGAATGTATAGGAGCCTTTGAACCAAGTGAGAGAGTAATTGTGGTAGGGGACCTGAATGCTAAAGTAGGAGAAACTTTTAGAGAGGGTGTGGTAGGTAAGTTTGGGGTGCCAGGTGTAAATGATAATGGGAGCCCTTTGATTGAACTTTGTATAGAAAGGGGTTTAGTTATAGGTAATACATATTTTAAGAAAAAGAGGATAAATAAGTATACACGATATGATGTAGGGCGAAATGACAGTAGTTTGTTGGATTATGTATTGGTAGATAAAAGACTGTTGAGTAGACTTCAGGATGTACATGTTTATCGAGGGGCCACAGATATATCAGATCACTTTCTAGTTGTAGCTACACTGAGAGTAAAAGGTAGATGGGATACAAGGAGAATAGAAGCATCAGGGAAGAGAGAGGTGAAGGTTTATAAACTAAAAGAGGAGGCAGTTAGGGTAAGATATAAACAGCTATTGGAGGATAGATGGGCTAATGAGAGCATAGGCAATGGGGTCGAAGAGGAATGGGGTAGGTTTAAAAATGTTGTGTTAGAGTGTTCAGCAGAAGTTTGTGGTTACAGGAAAGTGGGTGCAGGAGGGAAGAGGAGCGATTGGTGGAATGATGATGTAAAGAGAGTAGTAAGGGAGAAAAAGTTAGCATATGAGAAGTTTTTACAAAGTAGAAGTGATGCAAGGAGGGAAGAGTATATGGAGAAAAAGAGAGAGGTTAAGAGAGTGGTGAAGCAATGTAAAAAGAGAGCAAATGAGAGAGTGGGTGAGCTGTTATCAACAAATTTTGTTGAAAATAAGAAAAAGTTTTGGAGTGAGATTAACAAGTTAAGGAAGCCTAGAGAACAAATGGATTTGTCAGTTAAAAATAGGAGAGGAGAGTTATTAAATGGAGAGTTAGAGGTATTGGGAAGATGGAGGGAATATTTTGAGGAATTGTTAAATGTTGATGAAGATAGGGAAGCTGTGATTTCGTGTATAGGGCAAGGAGGAATAACATCTTGTAGGAGTGAGGAAGAGCCAGTAGTGAGTGTGGGGGAAGTTCGTGAGGCAGTAGGTAAAATGAAAGGGGGTAAGGCAGCCGGGATTGATGGGATAAAGATAGAAATGTTAAAAGCAGGTGGGGATATAGTTTTGGAGTGGTTGGTGCAATTATTTAATAAATGTATGGAAGAGGGTAAGGTACCTAGGGATTGGCAGAGAGCATGCATAGTTCCTTTGTATAAAGGCAAAGGGGATAAAAGAGAGTGCAAAAATTATAGGGGGATAAGTCTGTTGAGTGTACCTGGTAAAGTGTATGGTAGAGTTATAATTGAAAGAATTAAGAGTAAGACGGAGAATAGGATAGCAGATGAACAAGGAGGCTTTAGGAAAGGTAGGGGGTGTGTGGACCAGGTGTTTACAGTGAAACATATAAGTGAACAGTATTTAGATAAGGCTAAAGAGGTCTTTGTGGCATTTATGGATTTGGAAAAGGCGTATGACAGGGTGGATAGGGGGGCAATGTGGCAGATGTTGCAAGTGTATGGTGTAGGAGGTAGGTTACTGAAAGCAGTGAAGAGTTTTTACGAGGATAGTGAGGCTCAAGTTAGAGTATGTAGAAAAGAGGGAAATTTTTTCCCAGTAAAAGTAGGCCTTAGACAAGGATGTGTGATGTCACCGTGGTTGTCTAATATATTTATAGATGGGGTTGTAAGAGAAGTAAATGCGAGGGTCTTGGCAAGAGGCGTGGAGTTAAAAGATAAAGAATCACACACAGGGTGGGAGTTGTCACAGCTGCTCTTTGCTGATGACACTGTGCTCTTGGGAGATTCTGAAGAGAAGCTGCAGAGATTGGTGGATGAATTTGGTAGGGTGTGCAAAAGAAGAAAATTAAAGGTGAATACAGGAAAGAGTAAGGTTATGAGGATAACAAAAAGATTAGGTGATGAAAGATTGAATATCAGATTGGAGGGAGAGAGTATGGAGGAGGTGAACGTATTCAGATATTTGGGAGTGGACGTGTCAGCGGATGGGTCTATGAAAGATGAGGTGAATCATAGAATTGATGAGGGAAAAAGAGTGAGTGGTGCACTTAGGAGTCTGTGGAGACAGAGAACTTTGTCCTTGGAGGCAAAGAGGGGAATGTATGAGAGTATAGTTTTACCAACGCTCTTATATGGGTGTGAAGCATGGGTGATGAATGTTGCAGCGAGGAGAAGGCTGGAGGCAGTGGAGATGTCATGTCTGAGGGCAATGTGTGGTGTGAATATAATGCAGAGAATTCGTAGTTTGGAAGTTAGGAGGAGGTGCGGGATTACCAAAACTGTTGTCCAGAGGCCTGAGGAAGGGTTGTTGAGGTGGTTCGGACATGTGGAGAGAATGGAGCGAAACAGAATAACTTCAAGAGTGTATCAGTCTGTAGTGGAAGGAAGGCGGGGTAGGGGTCGGCCTAGGAAGGGTTGGAGGGAGGGGGTAAAGGAGGTTTTGTGTGCGAGGGGCTTGGACTTCCAGCAGGCATGCGTGAGCGTGTTTGATAGGAGTGAATGGAGACAAATGGTTTTTAATACTTGACGTGCTGTTGGAGTGTGAGCAAAGTAACATTTATGAAGGGATTCAGGGAAACCGGCAGGCCGGACTTGAGTCCTGGAGATGGGAAGTACAGTGCCTGCACTCTGAAGGAGGGGTGTTAATGTTGCAGTTTAAAAACTGTAGTGTAAAGCACCCTTCTGGCAAGACAGTGATGGAGTGAATGAAGGTAAAAGTTTTTCTTTTTCGGGCCACCCTGCCTTGGTGGGAATCGGCCAGTGTGATAATAATAAATAATGTACTACTCTACTATTGTGCATGTATCCTTCTCTTTGTGTGTAGGAAAATGTATATTTCATGTGGTAAAATTTTTTTTTTCATACTTTTGGGTGTCTTGCATGGATTAATTTGATTTCCATTATTTCTTATGGGGAAAATTCATTCGCATACAGAACATTTCGCATAACAACCAGCCCTCTTGCACGGATTAAGGTCGCTATGTGGGGGTCCACTGTATTTAGTACAATTTACAGCGTTTTCATGTATTTTATGATTATGCATGGTTCAACAAGTTAAGGAAGCAGTATTGTAATATATTTCCCTACAATATATTGGGGCACCAAACATTCACGGTTTTTCAACATTCGCGAGGCTCTTGATCCCCTAATCCTCGCAAATGTTGAGGGAGACCTGTATATACATTCACTCACGTAGCGCTGCCCCGAATATTTTGAAAAAAAAAAAAACATTTTTTTTTTTTAGAAAAAAAAAGAGCACATTTTTTTAAGTATTATAGAATACAAAAAAAATTTTTAGGGTCAGTACTTACCGAGATATGAAGCTGCGAAGTTGGCACTTGGCGATCACCTAACGGCAACATGGAGCACTGCCACTTGCAGAAATTCTACATATTTGCCATTTTCTTCCATTTTTTTTTTTTAATTTTCTTGGTTTTCATGATGTGATAATTATGTTTTATTACAAATCTTTTGATTTCAATGCCAATTGTTGTTTACACACCAATATTATATACGAAATTATTATCATATTGTCATAAACACACATGTATACACTGACAGGTGATTTTGCACACCTGGCTGAATCACATTCTATTATCTACAACTATATACAAGTATTTACATGTCGTACTTGTGCTTCTAGAACTCCACGACTGTATGATACTCCATGAAGCATGGATTCATACAGAGTGTCACCCCACACTGGTGACAAGTGAATTGTGTGTCCTTCTGCTTCTGGGGTCGTTTTTTGGTGGTAGCACACACAACACTTTTTCTGGGCATTCTTCTTCTTTTGGGTAGGTGGTATTGGTGCCAGATAGTGACAGTTAGGAGTGATTCGGTCTGGCACTTCTCCCTCTGGCTGTGGTTGGGGGACAGGTTGTGGTGTGACAGGTCGCTGTTGAGGGGCAGGTACAGGTGTGGTACCATACTTTCTTGCTATCTGTTTGACAATATTCAGAAAGAATTCTGCAAAACGTTGTTGTTTTCCAGTCTTTATTTCGTACATATTGAGTGCATTGAGCACTGCAGTGTCTACAAGGTGAAAAAACAGTTTTATATACCACTTGCGACTCCTACGCACACAGTCAACAAATCCTATCATCATGTCACACTTGTCAACTAGTCGCATATTGTTCGTATAGTCCACGACAGCAGCTGGCTTTACAGTAGGTTCTTTGTTGAGCTTGCTCAGTCTGTCTGTCTGTACCATCTCGTTTCTGTGGATGGTTGACAGCAATGTTACGTCCCATTTGTCATGCCACATCAGTGCCATGATGTCATTAGCATGAAACACTTGCACTGCACCTTCAACACGTAGGAAATCAGCAAGCATAGGGCTTGTATACCAGTTGTCTGTGTACAATGTATGGCCCTTGCCAAGGTATGGTTCCATCATCTTGCGAACAACATCACCGGAAATGCCCAACATCCGTCTGTCATCATCGAGTGTGTTTCTCCCGGTGTATACAATAACATCCAACACAAGACCTCTCACAGTCACACATAACAAAAAGTTTTATACCAAAGCGATTACGTTTCCTCGGTATATATTGCTTGAATGACAAGTGTCCCTTGAACAGAATCAAGGACTCATCAACTACAATGTTCTTGAAAGGATAAAAGTATGCACTGAATTTCTGCTTCAAATACATAAACACTTCCTGGATTTTGTATAGAAGGTCATTTCTGTCTGGCGTATTTCTGTCTGAGAAGTGCAACATTCGTAGCAACAGAGTGAATCTGTTGCAGGGAAGGAGGTCACGGAAAACTGGAGTACTGATGAAGTGGTCTGTGGACCAGTAATTACATATATTGTTCTTATAGATATGTGGCATAAGCATGACAGTGGCAAAGAATAAATACATTTCAGCCACTGTTGTGTCCTTCCACCTGTGCAACCGTTATGATTCTCCAACCTCTGTTATGTTGTCTATGACATATCGGTAATAATTGTTTGTCTGGGTCACTATCAAGTTCATTATGGGCTCGTCAAAGTACAACTGGAAATAGTCTAACTCTGTAGGCTCATTCATTATGGGACATTCTGGCTGGATACCACTTCCACTCGCATCAAAATCACAAGGCTGTGGCACGAATATACTTTGTGTCCAGTTCCACTCACGATCACATGGCGCAGGGTGGACCAGTGGCATGGGGCGAGGGGGAGCAGGAGGAGGGACAGGAGTGGAGGCAGCACATGGTTGAGGGAATGCCAGGCGGTCCTTTGTCCACCCACCGCGCCATGTGGTCCAGGCACCGTGCCACCCACCACTACTTCCTCTATCCCTGCATACTAGCCTTCATGATCACTTTCACTGTCAGTGGCTGGGGTTTTGGATCGTGACCTGCCACAACCCTTGGGGATTGCATATGGCACACTGCCTGAACGTAGATAACGACGCCTAAAAGTGAGCTTCACTGGTGAATAATGAACTTCACCATCACTAGACAAATCCTTGATTGGCATAAAATCAATCTCTTCATCACTTACATCACTTTCACTATCACTACAACACTGGGAAAATGATAGTTTCCTCTTGCGAAGTTGCCTGTGGGTAACACTCGCCACTCCAAAGGTGCTTGGCCCAGGGTCTTGTGTGGCTACACTGGCCACCCCAGAAGTGCTTGGCCTAGGGTCTGCTGTGGTCACACTGGCTACCCCAGAGGTGATTGGCCCAGAGTCAGGTGTGGTTACCCCAGAGGTGATTGGCCCAGGGTCAGGTGTGGCTACCCCAGAGGTGATGGGCTGAGGGTCATCTGGGTTATCGTTGACATTTTCACTAATTCCTTGAATATTACTGGCCCCATTGGTGTCAAATCCACTAAACTCACGATCTGTATCACTTTCCTCGAATAGTAGAGTGTAATATGACGAGGTGTGAGTGAATCACGAGGATGTGCCATGATGTTGACCCAGGATGGAGCTGAATGTAACTGGTCCTACCATGTGGTACCCAGGCGTCCCAGATTTTTTGTATACTGTGCACACTGAATGCGCACACCCATTCTCTTGTGTCTAGGCAACTCAGGCCTATCGCACCAATTTTGAAGGAATGAAAAATAAATCGTATATATACGTTTGGGGCGCTACACGAGAAACCGTATATATACGTTTGGACAGTTTAAGGGTTAAAATGAAGAGCGCATTTTTCCCGGCATCCCTGAATTTTGTAGATCAATGGTTCAGAGAACTGACAAGTTGATAAATTAGACACATGTGCAATTCTTGGGTATCTTTATTGAGGAAACGTTTCGCCACACAGTGGCTTCATCAGTCCATACAAAGGAGAATCTTGAAGAACAGGAGGAGAATGAGGTAATCAGTCCCTCAGCCTTTAGTCAATGTGGTCAGTCCATCAATCTTGAATAGAATACGGCATAAGTGCAGAAGAGGAGCTTATAAACCATAGGCAGGAGAGGTGCAGCAGTCATAGGTGTTGTCACATTTGTTCAATGTGGAAGTAGGTCATGCCCAAGGGTTAGGCAAGCGAAGAATTCCCAAGTATTAACCCTTTGACTGTCGCAACCCCAAATCCTGAGGTGTCTCCTGGTGTCGCAAAATTTAAAAAAAAAAAAAAAAATATTTTTTCTTATGAAATGATAGAGAATCTTTTCCCGATTGTAAAGAAACCAAAAAAACGAAATTTGATGGAAAACTGACGGAATTACGCTCTCGCGAAGTTAGCGACTTCGGCAATATTTAAAAATCGGCAATTTCGCCCACTTTGAGCCCTATTTTCGGCTAATTCCGTTACTCCAGTCAACCAAACTCATAACTATTTCTTCAGAACTCTATTTTTTCTATCGATTGAGCACAAGAAACTGCCCATTTACCGATTTCAACTACCCAATAACATGGTCAGAAATTTGCAATTTGGCCAATTTCACGAAAATTAAAATATACGACAATTTCAAAATAAGGTCCAGAATGAACAATGCAGACATTCCTGGCTCTAAAATAACATTTTCTTTGCTCATCAGTCATGTCTCCAGGTCCCTGTGATATTACTCTTGCTTTTTATTTTGAAATTTTATTCAAACAAAAAATAGAAGATTTACTGTTATGCAGACTACTGCAATACTGTAATAATTGTAAAAATTACATCAACCCATTCATGACTGCATATTAGAATGCCTATTTGGACATTTATTGGACAATGACATCATTTGTTTACTTTTGAACATCGGCAAAAATCAAACATTTCCTGTACTTTGTGCTCCATTTCCAGGTTCTTTTTATAGTAAAATTAATCAAAATCACCTCCATTTCTATAATATGGTTTCCATTCTATCAAATGAGACCAAGAAAACGAGAATACAACCACAAATACTATACGAAAATAGACCACAAAGTCGGTATTTTAATTAAAAAAAACGATCGTTTTTTTTTTTTCTGATTATGCACTGCGTGCTCCAGGATTTTTTTCATGTGGTGCACACTGACCACACAGACCCATTCTCTCACATGTGGGCCTACTAGCTTTCTCCTGCCTGATTTGAAGCCGCTAGAATTTATGAGTATATATACGTCAAACACGGTAC